>NC_056731.1:703426073-703498573 GCF_019279795.1 Protopterus annectens
AAAAGGTTTGGGGTGTTTTCCCCAAAAAATTTTTTAAAAAAGTTCCCCAGGGACATCCCCGGTTTTACACTGGAAAAAAAACAAAAGGAAAATAATTTTGGGCCAAAAAAAAGGTTCCTTGGAAAAGGGGGCCCCCAGGTTTAAATTTGAAAGGGTTTTTCCCTTAACACTCCCTCCTCACCCACACATGTGGAATTACTTATCCCAGCTGACTGTAACCTCCCTGTCATCTCGGATGTCCAGCTGGGAACCACCCTCAGCGGAGCTGTAAACACAGCAGCAATGGGACCCAATGGTATTGCGGGTTGCATGCTACGTGAATTGCAAGAGGAGATACACATGCACATTCCATGCTATTCAGCCATAGCCTTACTACAGCATATGTACCTGGACACTGGCATACAGCAACAGTAGTCCCACTCCACACAGGAGGCACCTCTACAGACCCTGGTAACTACCGCCCCATACGCTTAACCAGCCTGGTCTGCAACACTATGGAAAGGATCATTATGGTATCCATACACAGAGACATTGGGGACTTAGACACTTGTTCCCACCCAGTTTGGCTTTGTAGAGGGCAGATCCTGCCTTATGAACCTGGTTGACCTTTTCAAATCAGTCACTATAGCCATTGCTGAGGGCATAGCAGTCCATACAGCCTACCTGGACTTGCCTACAGCATTCGACACAATACTGCACTCTGCCATCATAGACATGATCAGCAGCTAACATGTAAATCCGTATGTCACCTGATGGGTTGCAAACCAGCTAATGGATAGAAACCCTATAGTCAACCTCACTGGTGCCATGTCAGACTCAGAGCCAGTCACATGTGGTATCCCACAGGGCTCTGTCCTGGGACTACTCATGTTCGGCATATCATTCTCAGATGTGGAAGCAGACATGGAAGGGTAGTGGCTGACAATGTTCAATGATGACTGCATACTAGGTGCCATAGGCAATGCACCTGCTGACACATACATCCTACTGACAGGCCTCACGGACACCAACAACTGGTGGCGGAGTCATGGCCTGACACTGCATGCCACGTAATGTATACTCATACCCTTTTGGACGGACAAGGTACCTACATATTATCACATAGACAATAACCCACTGAGTACAGACAAAGTAATCGGAGACCTGGTGCCACTGTGCAATGCTGACCTCTCATTTGACACCCACATTGCCGAAGTGGTTGGATGGACTTCCTACCTTGCCCACCTTATCATGAAGGGATTCACATCCACATCAAAAGGGGTCATTGTACCCTTATACTCCTCCCTTATCAGGCCCATGACTTTGTACTATGCCCCATTTGGTATGTACCTCACCTGGCACTTGCAACAGCTAGGGGGACCCCATGAGTACATCACCACGTGGATCAAGGGTCTGCAACAACTGTCATATGCTGCCAGACTAATGTAACTCATGCTCTATTCCATAGCATACTGCCTACGTAGGGGTGATCTGTGCCTGATGTAGTAGGCCATGTCCAATCTGGTAGTGATGGACATGTTCCACCTCATACAATCCAAATCCATCAGAAGCACGACAGCTACGGATTTAAACCTCAGCACACATATGAATAGGACATACTGTAGGGACAGATCCATCACTAAGAGGCTTCCCATACTGTGGAACAGGATCCCAGTTCATGTTAGGCAGACACCCTCACTGAAACTCTTCATGTGCATTCTTGACAAGTGGATGGGAGATCATAGGTTTACAGCAGGGGTCTTCTCTGTGTCACTACTAGACAGAGGCACAGTACACTAATGCTATTATGTAGGGGGGTCTTCACTTTGTCACTACTATACAGAGGCACAGGTTTCTAAATCTATTCTATACACTGTCTGCAGATAGCCTAGTACTATACTATGCCACTGTGAAACTATATCTGTCTATGTATTTCTACATCCCTCTCTATCTATGTATACACATATGCATATTATATATATATATATATATATATATATATATATATATACATACATATCTTGATATACATACGTATATATATATATATATATATATATATATATATATATATATATATATATAAATACTCCTTTTTAGGTCCCCATATGTATACACACAGTAACGTACTGCTGAACACCCATTACTGTACCACCTACTTGTACATTGTACTACAACCTACATTGCTATGTGCACATAGCTACCATCACATACATATGTATGTGGAGCCTTCAGTGACAGTTTCAGTATGTCCCCGTCCCTATGCACATCCTCATATACATAGATACAGACCAATAACACATCCGGAGGGTTCACAGTATGTAGAGTATTATAGTAGTACTTTACATTACCTGTGTTTGTTGCAGCTGTTTGTGTAGGCTTGCAGTTGCTTGGCCTGCTGTCTGCCTCTTTGCCTTGATGTTTCAGGTTTGTTATTTCTTTCTCTTTCTTTCTGTCTTTCTTTCTTTCTTTCTTTTTTTTTTTTTTTTTTGGTTTCTCTCTCTCTCTCTCTCTCTCTCTCTCTCTCTCTCTCTCTCTCTACCTCCAGTGGGTGCAATGACAGTATTGCATGTGTGGACTGGGAGTACAGGATGCTTTTGTAGGTATCTGCACATGTCCATGTGATGGCCTCTGCACCAATTGTTAGCCAGCATTTACTAATTGCATGCAGCCTGTTGTGTAGTGATTGCAGTTCTCACTGTGATTACAGGCCTGTGCTATAAAAAGGTCTGTTAGGTAGGTGTAGCCCTTTCAGATTATCAGGGTGGGGACCATGCTGGTTTGCTGTGGACACTGTTCTGTGAGTATAAGGGTTGGTATGTCTCTCATATTTCAGGCTGTGTTGTAGACACTGCAATGCATGTTGTTCTGTAAGTTACTGTTAGTACATTTGGCAGGGTGTCAGTGGGGCACAGTTGACATTTGTTTTCACATCAGGGACATCCCTGTAACTCAGTCACAGTTGCTATGTCTACACTCTTAACTATTCAACTATGGCTGTGTTTATCCTGCTCTGCGTATGTGTGTGGCTCGCCAGATGCTACTGTGACATTATTACCTAGTAGCTACCAACTAGCATGTCTGTTTCTCAGCACACAGTACTATTTTACAAATCCACTAGATTTGACAGTAAATATACATGACATGCTTTGTGTGCTAGACTTGTATATTCCCTTTGAATTAATTCCTACTATTTTATGATATATTTCCTTCAGCACACTGTTCTTGTATAGCACTCATGGCTTAGTGGTAAGTCATGCAGACTAGTGTTTCCAAGGTCCTGGGTTCGAAACTGAGGGAGGCATTTTATTTTGCTGCTGAGAAAAGTACAGGCCTTGTCATTCAGAGTGACTAAGGCACTTTTAAGCAGTTGTAAGCGGGTTAGCACTGGTTTGCGCGGAGGTCACGCATGCGCACTGCCGCTTAGTTTTGCGCACACCCGCTTAGCTAAGCGCACAGAAGCGCACACCCGCTTACTACTGCTTAAAAGTGATTACTCTCGCGCACACCCACGCTATTTTCTTTGAAAGAAAAGAAAATGGGGAGATAGGAAAGTGGTGAAAAAGGGGTCACAAAGAGGGTAGGACAGTAAGGAAACAAGCTCGGGTTTTGCAGGAGGGATGTAGGTAAGGCCCATAGCTGCCCATTTCTTCATCAGCAACAGCTGTGCATATGTTTGTAATTTGGTGTGACATTTGAAACCTTCCACCCCTGACAGAGGTGTAAGGACAACAATAATACTTGTACAGCCAATTGTAATTGACAGTTTACATGTCCAGCAGACATGTGTGCAAAATGGGCAGCTATGTATGGGGCGTAATTTTTTTGTGGGTACAGAGTGCCCTTTTTTTTTTTTTCAGGTGAGAGTGGTATGTCAGGTACAGGAAGTCAGTATAGCTGGGGAGGTAGGTTGGTTAGGTTAATAGACAAGACTAACAAGACGCATACAGGGGCGGTGTATGACACATGTGGGGGGGTTACACAATTGACGGGGATGGATGTTTGGATATCTCGAGCCCATGAGCCCACAGATGGCAACAGTGGAACTGAGATCACCACCCATGGGCAGTTGCCAATGTACCTTCACTGCCCAGGACGGGGCTGTGCTGGGGGCTGTGTAGGCCGGGCAGCAGGCATGCCCGTGAGTTGTGCCACCCATGCCTCAAGCTGGCATAGGGGCCCAAGCACAGCGTGCCGGATCTCCCTACGCACCACAGTCCGGACACTACAGAGGGTGAGTAGATGTTCTCCTTGCAGAGGAGGGACGAGCCCCATCCCCTGCAGCGCTTCCACCCGCAGGTGGCACAGGGCCACCGGAGGAGGGTCCGGCCTGGGCACTACTGCCAGGTGCACTCGTCAGCTGAGGTGGGAGAGGTGGGTCAGCTGGAACCCGCCTTCCCTGTCATCCTATGTTTTGCATTATGTTATGTCAGTTTGGGTTAGTAACGTACAATACCATTCACAATTAGTTGTAACAGCATGCATTAGTATTCCCATTAACTGAACACCCATATATTCAGGCCATTGAACAGCAAGCATAACACATGCATAATTTGAACAGCAATACACAATCTAACAACATGCAGGGTTGATTGATGGCAACAGGCTATCAGGTTTGGATGTATGAACAGGGCAGATGCATCAACGTACATGCAAATATGTATGAACCAACAGGACAAAAGTCCAGGGGTGTTAATTGTGATAGCACATACCAATTTCATGTGGAATGGATTATATGTGGTTATAGGGTAGGGTGAAGAAATATTTAATTAACAACTTCAAATACCAATACATATGCTGTACATTTCTACTAGCTGCAGATATATACACCTACAGTTCTGCCTATAGTTTCCTATGTGATAACTACTTCAGGTTGGTGATAGGAATGTTACTGCTACATAAATATGCATTTCATTTTTATTCATACACATTCATATCTGGCTCTGTTCAGCTACATCATCCTGCTACATTTGCTTTATATAGCTATAGACAACTGTGGATGTTTGGTATTTCAGACAACCATACTATCTGCATATTGCAGACTGAGAGCAACATATCCAGAATTTGGGACACACGTTCCAGCTGCAGTACTGTTTTCAACACATGTTACTGTTTGGTTCTGCCTGTCACATTCATTTCATTCTGTACTGACTGCAGTATACTTTATTCAGGAGTTATTACTACTTTATTGGTGGATTCATACCTCTTTCTCACACTCTCTCACTTGTTTTATTTTTACAATTCAGGATGGTACTTAATTCTAGGCTTTATTGACATGTTTTACCTGTAGTTATAACAATCCTTTCCAACAGTCTCACTTATGTCATGTTTCTGAATTTCACCAGGGATATATTTCACACATGTGTTTTACTCAGCTTCTGCAGCTGTACTTTTCAGCCTGCAGCAGGTTATGTACTATTGTATTACAGGTGGGACATCTTTATTTCAGACTTGTTTCATTTTTATGTTTGGATTACAGGCTGCATCACACTTTTGTAATCAAGCAATACTTGCAAACCCTCTTACACTGTTACTTGCACATTTTATTAATTAGTGACTACACTGCACTCTTTTGCTAACTGTCATACTTATATATTTATTTACAGTTACAGGGAGAGAATTACTGACCTGCCTGGTGGCGCAACCACACCAGCCTATCGCCATAGGCTCGACGGTTCACAGAACGGACACCTGCAGCTGTAATATAAATACAGTAATATTGGAATACACATCTCCATAATATCAGCTAGGTTAATTTCTTACATAAATAATTACATGTAACTTACTCAGTAGTGGGGCGTTGGGCATTTGCCGGGCCTCCTGGATCCAACGGTTCAGTTGGTCCTGCTTCTGTCTCTTCAGGTCCGCATGGTGGTGACGGACCTGCTCATCAGTCCTTGGTATTTCTGTGGCACTGGTGAGATCATGTGCCAACTGGTCCCATGCCTCAGCCCTATATGCTCCCCACAGGACCTGGCCCTGCATGAGTTGGGCCTCATGATTATGGACGAGGAGCCAAACCATATATTTGGACTCCTCAATGCCCCACCTCTGTGCTCGGAAGCAACTACCCTCTCCTACACCTGACATCCTGGCTGCAAGTCGGTTCTACAATCAGTTATGCTGTGTATTCCCGCCTATGGGGCTTATATATGCCGTTTTTCCCGCACTTATCTGTGAATGGCCATTTTGGAAATGTATCAGCTTTACAAAACCTGCTTTGTCATGCTTCTCTTTCCCTTCATTCCTATATATATGCTATTACTGCATTTCTAAGCGCAACTGTCATGGCTTAGTGGTTCAGTACTTTGACTATGGTGCATGGTATCCTAAGTTCGAGCCTGGCCATTGCTTTTTATATTTTATGACTGTCTACACAGGCTAGGAGGTGTGTCTGTGTAAAGGCAGTTTTGATACAGTTTGCTCAACGTTGCCCATCGGTTAGCTTGTTGGCGCGGTGCGCAGCTTCGTGCAAACGGGTCACGCTGGTTTACGCGTGGTTTGGCTGTCAGCACGCACATTACGCTCAACTCAGCTACAGGCACACAGTTTCAGCGTGTTAAAATGCTGCTCAACCCTGGGCACTTATTTTACACCTATTAAACCACTGCTCACCTATGGGCACTCATTTTACACCTGTTAAAACACCGCTCACCTACAAGCAGATATCCTCAACTTGTTGGACTGTAGCTCAGCTATGGGCACATCTCACATTTTTTTTTTATTTTTTTATCTCACATTTCTTCAAAATACATGGCCCATTTCATTACATTTTACATAAAATATAATTTTATATATGTACATATATGTCAGAGACTTGTTTTGTGCTTATTTCACTAAAAATATAAATTAATGCTGTGGGGGCTTGAACCATGACCGCCTCCTCTTCAGTCGACATCTCTACCGCTACGCTATTGCTTCTTGGCTTACTTTGCATATTTAGTTCTTATATGCTTTTCCACTGACTGCTAACTGTGGCTAAGTGCTGGGCACGCCCGCGCAAACGAACGCACTCACGGGCAAACATCTTTACAACTTATAAAATGAAATATTAGATGTTAATTTCTACATTTTATGTTCATAGTCTGTGGGGGCATGTGTTGTGTTGTGTTTATTCACATTTACACGGACTCTGTCGTGGGGGTTTACTTTCGGGACTTTTACTCTTCTGGGGGCATGTCCGTTTGCAGGGCTCGCCCTATGGACATGCCCCCTACTGTCTTACTCGGACTGTGTTAGCCTTAGGTGTGATTCAGCATGCCCTCATGCATATGCATGACATGCTGACGTCACACTGTTTAACTGCAGCCTCCGTGTAAGCCTTGTAACTCTTACACGGAGGCTTTGTGAATCCTGCCCTTAGAAAAGCTTTTTAAAGGTTATTCTGTAACAATGAATACTAATATAGGAGATGTCGCACAACTAAGTCTGTGGTGAAAGCTGGTAAGTCTAGGTCTGGAGTGCAAATGGTCCTTGGTACAGGGTGAGCAAAACTTCCTTTTACTGTGTTGACACTGGAGATTATACAAATGAAGTGCAACACAGGCAAATGCTTCTCAACCTTCTTCTGGCAACAGCTGTAAGTTTAGGACTTCTATACATATGGTCCTGGGTTCAAAAACTGCATATGACATACACTTTTAATGTTGTTGCATGTCATATCATATTTACTCTCACTCATCACACCTGACATGTAGCTGATATCAATATTTACATGCATGAGGGCTGAGACACTAATATTGTGTCGGTTATGTTTACCTAATCATTTATAGGGGTACTGTGCATGTATTATGAAAAAATATGACTGTGGATGTAATGTGTACTATGTTGATGCAAGTATATTTCTATGATCTCATTTGAATAGCAGAGCTTTATAAGTGGCTGTATATCAAATATCCTTGGAATTGCATTTTCATCTTTTTTTTTATTCCCACTCTTGATGCCACTTACCATCATGCACCCTGGCTTACCATGTTTACACAATGGTAGGCAGTATGTAGTGTTTTCAAATGTAACAAAAAGCAGACAGTGCGCACTCTCAGTAAGTGCAATATGTGCAGTTGGTGGGAAAACATATATTTAAAGTGGAATTGGTGGAAATGCTAATAAGACATTGAGCTTGATCTGTAGAAGACCATGTTTTTTTTGTAATTATTAATCTTAATGACTTGTTTACTACTGTTTTCTGGAGCTTTTCTCCCCAGGCCTCCCCTGAAAAAGGACATGTGTCCAGCTGGTTGGACTTTTCCAGTAAACAAATGTAAAATAAAATAAATAAATACATAAATAAATAAATAAATAAATGGCAGGTGCTGGAAAGGATGTGCTCTTTCGTGCACAGTACTGGGGTGTTCAGGATTCCAAAGTTTTTGTTGGGCTTCTAGTTAAGGAGCATGGCCCATGCCTATTGCAGCAGGATTATTTAGGTTCTCAGTATAAGTCTGAAGCCTGGACTAGTTTGGCTAGGGCTTTGACCAGTGAGACAGGTATCCCATGCACTGGTGCGCAATGTCGCCATCATTATGATGACATCTGTAGTAGGAAGAGGGATAACTTTGATGAGTGGATCAAGGAATGTAGAGCGGGGACCACTCCACAGTTGTGTAAGTATAAAATGCTTTGACCAATAGTAAAAGCTATAGCTTAATATAGTCAAGACTGGCATTCACAATGGCATTCAGTTTTGTTTTTCTTTTCCACAGCTGCTGAATGTGAGATCTCATGGAACGTGTCTGGCAAGGATGAGAGAAGCATGTGGTATGTATACATATAAAAAGTACTGCTATTGTAGCTTTAACTGTTGAAGATGGATTACTAGTTATTTCAGACAGTTGTATATAATTGAGCATGCACATCTCAACTGTAAAAGAAATTATGCATGACATACTCTGTAGCAAAAAGAAATTGCTTCACATTCTCAAATAACAATGAGTAGGCATGTATAAAGTATAAAAGGACAGTATGCATGCAGTAGTCTGTAGTCCAAAACAAAAGTACAGTATTACAGTAGTCAGTGGTTGTATGTTCAAAGATCACATTTCCCACATGCACAATAAGTGTCTACAATAGTATCATGCTGTCAGCATTATATACATAATACTGTTAGCTAATCATCATTATAGCAAGTTACTTTCATACCTCAATATCTCTGCCATGACATGCCTGTTGTCAAGTGTAAACATGCATATGTGCAATATATGCATACATGAATGATTGCTGGCTGCAATCTGATCAGTACTAAAGTGTCCACTTGTTAGTAACTGGGTACTCTTAAAATTAGTAAAGAAATCTCTTACGAGTTGGTAGTGTTAAAAGTAAAATGTAACAGAATAGACTGAAATAATTGTAGAAAGCTTTTGTGTATTAACTAGGAAGTTAGTAATGTTTCTTTTCCCTCACTCCACACCTTATTTTCTTTTTTTATTATTTAATTTGTGTTCATTTTGTTGCTATTATGTATATATTTATTTCTTTGTTTTAATTTATTATTTCTGATTTTGTTTGTATTTGTTGTTATATATTTTTTTCTTATTTTTGTTACTAATATGTTTAATTTTTTGTTTTTCTTTGCTCACCTGTTTATTTTTTATGTGTTTATATTTTTCATTTATTTGGTATTTTTTTAATTTTATAATTGTATGTTCATTTTTTTAATTACTAAAGCACAGCAGGGTCACCCTCATTCGTCCTACTCTCACTCCACTAGCTACAGCACAGAGTCCCAGCACATCTGGTGTGCAGCCTGGCACCACCCCCTCTGATTCCCCTACACCACCTGGGCCCTCAGGTACCTCTGTCCCAGTGGATAGGCTTGCAGTCCATCTGTGAGCAGTGGTGGAGGGGATGCATTTATCCGCCAGAATGAGTTGCTAGGTATGGTGCGTAGGATTGTCCACCACACAGTGGATGCACACCTACTCTGGATGGAATGCCTGCTCTCCATCTTAGTACAGAGTACCCTTTTTAGATGCACACATTGGGCACTGCATCCATTGGAGCAGTGAGGGGACAGTGGTGACAATTCACTTCATGAGGACTTGACTCCCACTTTCACCCATACTGATATCCATGAGACCTTGATTTTCCCAGCCTCACCTCAACCATGGTTTTTACCCCCTCTTGTGTCCTTCATCATCCCTGTATCTTGGCTTGTACGTCCTGTCTGTCAGCAATTACTTCCTCACCTTGTCTGCCACAGACATGTCTATGTCCCTTCCCCAAAAGTCCTCTCTCAATACACAAAAAAAAAGGGAACGTGTCCAAAGAAAAAAATATTGCATACATAGCTCTCCATTTCACACACATGACTACTTGCCACACTTGAATCAGTCCAATTGGCTATACAACATGATTATGTTGTTGTTATCTCTGTCTCTGGAGGTGACAGTCCAAATTCAGCTAATATTGTATACACCTGGTCATTTTTTACTGTTGAAGAAATGGATAGCTTTGGTTCTTTCCTACATCCTTCCTGCACATTCCTGTCCTCCTTTCACGTTGTTTTTTCCTCTAAGTAAGTAATGGCTTTCACACTTTAATCTGTATGCGTTACTTGGAAGTGCAATGATGGCATGGTCTTGGTTGTCACGACATTTCACAGACACACAGCACTGAGAATACCGGAAAAGGGAATGCTGTGTTATAAATATGTACATGTTATGTGGACACGTCCTTTGCTAGCACTTTTAGCATCTCAGAGATGTTTTGTTATCATGATGGATCTTTAGCCTGTCATTTTGTTTTGGGGGGGGGGGGCAAAGATGAGAGTGCTAGTGCACTCACTAGACTGCACTGTTATTCTTGATGGGTGATCATATTATACTTACTGCTAAGGCACAAACAAGGATACGTTTCTTTTGTTAGTCTCCCTGTTTTGTAACTTCCATCTTGTTATTTGTAGAAATATGCAGACTATTTCATGTTTATTCACAGGAATAGTGACAGCCTTCCTTTACTGCTTTACCTGTAAACAGATAATTTGTAATTATGTGATCCTCATATGCATTATCATTCTTTTGTCTTGTAGGACACAATATGTCTGCTCATTGTAGGTCCCCATTTAGAGATACAGAGAATAATCTGATAATTGATGTATTATGACAACATACTACTGTGCTGCTTTCCGGTGGGGGGGGGGGGGGCAATATGGCTGAGCATACAGCCCTCTCAGATGAATTAGTGGTTGACATTAAAATTGTTGGGTGACACGGTCACACATACGAGTAAGTGTGTCACAGAGCCACAGAGATGGTAACTGCTGCACATAGGCATGCAACTGCAGTGGCACACCATCATCAAGGTGCAGGTGGAGGCCCTGCTACAGAACCCCTTCTCACTGCCACTGAGGAATTCCTGGTGTACATTGCCATACAATACAGCTCCCAGAAATCCATGGCACATTATGTTCTGGATGTGTGGGCAACTCCTGCATCCCAAGTGGAGCTTCCAGGTATGTTTTGTTATATGATAATTAGAATACTGTGGCACAGCGCACTAACTTCAGTAATGTATATGTCTGTGTCAGTTGTTTGTTGGGTGGGTAAATTTAGAGTTGCCAGAGTTAGAAGCTTAATTTGAAGTTGTCAGCCACATTCCTGTTGACATTGAAATTATTGCAGATATAGAGGTGTAAATGTATTACCCCCTGTATTACTGTTAAATGTGATGCTGTTGCCATTACCTCCTGCCATGTCAGGACCATCAGGAATACAGAGAAGCAGGCCTCATGCAGATGGTAAGCCTAATATATTTATGTCAGTACTGTAGATAAATTTTAAGATATCTCATAATGTGTCTCTCAGGCCTGTTGTATGTATTGCTGTACTGTATGTATTAGTGACAGCAGTCTACTTTTTTAGCATATACTGCAGCATAGTAGTGCAGGTATTAATGTACTCCTGTTTTTCTCCCCTTTTATCTGATTATCCAGTATGAACATATGGTATGCATCATAAGGCAGACCATCACATTTAGATCTCTGGATTGCATGATAGCACTATAATGTAATCCTATCAGAACAGTACAGTATCATGCTCTCTGTTGCATGCAGCTCACCAGAAACATGCATCTGCAGGACAACCCACAGGTATTTCTCATCAAGCTACTATGCCACAATGTATGTGCACAGATTAAAACATATGTCAGTTTAATCTGTCTTGTATCGCATGATGTGATGTCTGCAAGATATCTAGGTCCACTGTCTGATCATGGCCTAGTGAGATACATGCATATACATTACTCTGATATAGCTGATGACATTGGCATTGTCTACTGAGCTATGGGAATAACAGTGTCCCACCTGCTGGTGTAAAATGATGCCTGCAATATCAAGTTACAGCTGACTATACACACACAGTTAACTGCAGTGAGAATAAACCCCCTACCTATTTAAAGTACACAGACTATATATCACTGAACATAAAATGCACCATGGCACACGTCTGACTTGTATAGTGTCTGGCAACCCTTTATAGCTGATGACATCAGAAGTGTCTGTTGAGGAGAATATAACAGTGTTCCGTCTGCTGGAGTAAAATGCTCTTTGTAGTATCAAGTTACAGATGACTCACGCACAGTTGACTGCAGTGAGACTAGAACTCCGACCTATCTAAGGTGCACACATTACAATTTACTGAATGTAACACACATACCGTGACACAAAGCTGATTTGCATTGAGTCTGACAACCCTTTGTAGGTGATGATATCAGCAGTGTCTGTTGAGGACAATATAACAGTGTCCCACCTGCTGGTGTAAAATTGCCACTGTAATATCAGGGTGCAGCTGGGTCACACACATGCAGTTGACTACAGTGAGGTTAGAACCCAAACCTAACTAAGAGCACAGAGTACAGAACACAGTACTTAACACATGTGACACGGTACAAGTCTGACTTACATGGCAGTGCAGGTGGATAGCAGAGGACATCAGCAGGCCCTGTTGGAGATAATAGCTTGGGAGACCTGTATGGGATGACTGTGTAGGGATGAGCAGCTATCAAAAAAATGGCAAGCCATGCCATTGGAGCATATCTGCAGGATAGTACTTCTAGTCTGCTGACTAGAGACACACACACATACGCACACAGTTAACTGCAGTAAGAACAGAACTGCTACCTTAGTACACAGACTACAGAACACATTACTTAATGCATTCACCATGGAACAAGTCTGACTGATATGGGAGTGCAGATGAACTTATAGTAGATGACATCAGCAAGGCCTATGGGAGACAACAGCTTGGGAGGCTTGTGCAGGCTCATAGGGTCATAGCATCATATGAAGCTAATATCCTAATAGTACTAGGCTGCTTAGAAGCCTTGCTGTATAACAACACAATTACCTTACTGAGCAAATTTGTATGTTTGAGTTAGAAGAGCAAGGTTGTGAGCACCACCATCTGGAATTGTCTATGAGGGAGCACACAACATTATCAATTACACTTTGTCGTATGGTTGATATATGTGTGGAAGAAATGAACTGAGACACCTGGGTTGTAATGCTTGTGGCTGTTTGGCCAATACATGGACTGAAATCAGACAGCATCATATATACATTTCAATGGCACATTGGGCCGTAACTCTCAACCTGTTATAGAAAGGAATATGAACAAAGCCATACATATACTGGGTTGTAAAAGGACCAAACATAGGGACACATTTTACATACGCCTCTTACAAATGTATACAGTTGATAGAATAACATATTCTGCATTAACGTGAATTGTCTAAAGGGTAGGCGTTTTGAAATTCAAATGTCTGTCATTGTTTTCTGGTTTAAATAGTCAAGTATTTTCAAATTATTTGCCAGAAAACAAACTGTTTATGTGGATCAGGGCAAAACTGTGATGCCAAAATCAAGACATTCTACAAATATCTGTACAGTTGAAAGGTGTGCATGTGACAGGAGATCTGCGCTATAGTTAACTAAGTGTATGTGCATGCAAGATACAGCTGTTTGCGTGTAGGTAAGCAGTGCGCAAACAAAAGCTGCATTGCTATTATGTGACAATTGTTCCACACTGTTTTGTTGTGCTGGTTAAAAGCATTTATTGAATGTATCCAGTTTCTATGTCTGCCTGTCTGCTTCCTAGGTGGTCCAGTATTAGCAATGCTGCACTTTGTGCAAGACACATAAGCACAGCCAAACATGCAGTCCTTTGTTTGCACTATGAGGTGCATCACAAAAACAGTGATGTAAAAAAAAAAAGAAAAGTAGGAGAACAAATGGAAAAGGAGACAGACATGAACTGAGCAAAAGTAAGGTACAACATCCACACTACAAAATGATACTACACAACAGATATTTCTACATAGTTCAGGATTTGAACTCTCACACCACTGCAGATTCAGCAAACAGGACGGATGACTTATCCCTCTTTGCCACACAAACAGCTTTGCAGCAAAGAACTGAAATGCATCAGAATGTACACGGCTATGAGATCTTCAGCTGTGCCTTGTACTTTTAAACCTCTTTAATACATTTGCACATAGTGCACTTAATGATCACACAACCTGCTAGGATTCTTTTGCCAAACATACAGCTTTGTCTTACTTGTCTTTGTTTCGTGGTATTTCATCAGTTATCTGAGCAGTACTGTCAGACATGCAGGTGTGTATGTAAGGCATTCAATATCCTTGGCCTTAAAATGTGTGCAGATATTAGCTGGGAGTTATATGATATGCATTTGCCAGCAAGTGAAGGCTGGGGGGGTGGCACAAAGAACCATGTACTGTTCATTTGGGGGGACTATTGCTGACTTACTGCTAAGGCAGAAGTAAGGATACGCTGCTCATGGGGGGTAGCTCATGTACTATGTCACAATCAAGCATAGCCTGTACTTTTGTGGGTAAGCAAAGCTGATATTGCTATGGCACAAACAAGGATATGATAATCATGTTACTCTCCTTGTTCTGCTTCTTGCCTGTTGTTTGATCTTGGGAAGGGTTGTGATGTCAGATACTACAATGTGTATGAGTACTGTCTAACTTCTTTCTTTATGGATTTTCCAGTACAAAGGTATGGTGCAAAAATAAGGCCATATAGTGAGCATCGGTATGCTTAAGAGGTAGGACTGTGCGAATCTTTGAAATTTGAAGCTTCTAACTGTAGCATAGCACATACTGTGAAGACTTGTGCACATGTCTCTGGACGTGCCAGTGGATTGTAATGGTGTCCTTCGCCAGAGGTATGTAGGCACTGGAATTGTTGGTGCAGTAGATGAAATACATGCTGTATGGCATTACTGGTTGGACTGAGTGTCTCATTATGTTATTCCTGTGTGTGTGTGTGTGTGTGTGTGTGTGTGTGTGTGTGTGTGTGTGTGTGTGTGTGTGTGTGTGTGTGTGTGTGTGTGCACATCTACGATGGATTTCCTCCACCATGAGTCTAGTGCATAGCATGCATCCACACCTAAGTGAGCCTTGGAGATATTCTCCACAGCACATATTTTGTGCAGTTGGTGAATGTGGCACATATGGAAGTCATGCCACCTGCAACAGTTGCCATCACACACATACCACATGATTCCCATGACATTACACATGACTTGGCAGTTGTTTGGGTGGTTGACCTTATGGTTACTGTAAATCCTACTCTGTTCCCCAGGTGGTGTTCTCTTGTGTATGTGACTGTGATGTATGGCACACATTACTGGAGAGTAGTGTTATACATGTTACAAATATAGCATACTTGTGATCTTCTCCTCTGAACCTGTGTTAAAATATATGTTTCCTCTTCCATGTTGTAGCATAGCATACAGGAGTATTTCTAAGATCCTGGATGGTGATGACTAAGAAATACCAAATATTTCCCATGGTACTCTGTTAAGGGTTCCTATGGCTAACATACAAATGTAAACACATACCTTATATTCCACTGGGATGGATTCCCTACATTTGGCTATGTATCTGACTCATGGCTGTCAGAGGTCTCACAGTTCTTCTACTGTGTTGTTGGCTTGCAAAGTCTTCACTGTCTATGGCTATTGGCAGTAGCAACATTGGCTTCAGCCTGTAGCACACAAATGTATGTAAATTTTAGCTGCTACTTACAATCTTCAGTGCTTACATTGCATCTGTACTCCACTATTTCCTCAATGCACATATAAGAAAGGGCATGTAGTCTACACTGATGCCTTATATTTTGTTGAGTAACTGCACGGGGCTGGCTGATGAGCATGCAATTCAGCTGTGCATACTTCAATTAGTATCTAGGAGTCTATATTATAAGATCGACGGTTGAAATCATCGAACACCATATGGAGCAGGGGGCAAGCCCCCCTGCACCCGCCACACCTCTCACCACTTAAATATACCAACTCTGAGACCGTACTACATTGCAGTAAATGAAAATCTCCCCTTATGGAGATTTCCATTTACACGTTCGATGTCATGCACTTTCGCTATTCTTATGTCGACAATGTCAGCTTCGATATTGTCAGCTTTCACAAATATAATATAGACCTGTATATAGGAGGCACAGACTAAGTCAGATGCAGTCAATTATTTTTGTACATTATAAAAAGGCAAATGTGTAGCTAGGTAAACCAAAGTGGATGAGAGTTGTTTCAAACTCAGTGACACATTTTTTTGGGAAATTATATTTTGACAGATGAGTATTGCACTCCATCAGGTATATATCCATTTTGGTGACTAAATAATGCATATGTTGGAATGCACTTAAGAATGATGTGGAGTAAATCAGTAAGCATTTGTTAGAGCTGTACTCATGACATGGCCTTGTTTTCCAGACTTTTGAGAGGTACAGAGGATGTAGAGTAGGACAAGTGTCTAATGCTGTGTGATAACTATACATGTTTCATGGATAGGTCCTTTGAGAGCATTTTTGAATTTACACTGTTTGGTTAGCACATTTTTCCCTTAGGCTGTTACAATATTTATTTGGAGTGGGGAATGAGTCCCTGATATGCAACAAAGCAGAATGCACTGCTGTTTTGGATGTGTAAGCATACGTGACTATCTGCTATGGCACAACCAAGGATATGTTCATCATGCGACTCTACTTGTTTTGTAGCCCCCTTGTTATTTGATGACCACTGTGGAATCTTTAAATTGTAATCAAGTGGTAAATACTGAGGGCTTTCCTGTACTGCCTTATCTGTACACCATTTATTTATACTTATGTGATCCTCATATGTCTTATCATTAATTTTGTATTTCAATAAACAATATGCCCACTTGGCATAGGCCACCTTTTTCAGTGGCAAAGAATGACCTCATCTCTGAAGCTTTAAGGCAACATCATGTGGTCCTTATGTCTAGGGCTTGGACCAGTATGTCACAACGTGCGGCCCTTTGGGGTGAATTGGTCCAAAATGTAAATGCTGCTGGTCATCAAAATTGCAGCTATGAGCAGGTGTGACACAAAACCATGGACATGATTCCTGCTGCAAAGAGGCATACTGCTGAAGTGGCAAGTGATTGTTTGTTCACCGGTTGTGGGTCTGCAGCAGAACAATGGGTCACTGCCAGCGAGCAATTCTTGGCAAATACTGCCACTCAGGAAAGCTCCCAGCAATCCATCAGCCAGTATGTTCTGGATGTGGGTGCAACTCCTGCATCTCAGGAAGAACTTCCAGGTAGGCTTTGTTAGATCATTACTAGAATACTGTTGCATTCATTGTGTAATAGTGTTTACAGTTTTAATGTGCGGCATGTTGCTTTTTGGTGGGTGTATTTAAGTTAGCTGCAGTTTTCAGGTCATTTTGAGGTTGTCAGCAACATTCTTATTAACATTAGAGATACTGTAGATCTAGATTATTGAAAGTATTACCCCTGTTATACTGTTAAATATGTTGCTGTTGCCATTACCTGTCCCTTAAATTTTTTCAGGGCTGTCAGGAATTCAGAGATCTAGGCCTCCTGCAGTTGGTAAGCAGAATGCATTTATGTCAGCAATGTAGAAAATGTCCAACATATCTAATAAAGTGTCATCTCAGGCCTGCTGTATGGATTGTTGTACTGTCTGCATACCTGTTAACTGTACAGATATTTCCAGAATGTCCAAGTGTGTGACTCATACCTCTGGGTCATGTTTAAGATCATAGTGATTGAGTTGCAAACATTATAGAGCACAGACATAAAATAATGACAGATCTCACATTAAAAATGCATACCACTCATTAATGTCATGGTGAAGCAATACCTGCTATCCTATCACCATTCTAGGTTTGTAAGGGCAATATGTCACAATGCTACCTAATATTTTGCCTTTGTCCACCGATTACTCATGGCTCTGTTCACATTTCTTGCCCTAAGAGGGTGAGAGGTATAACTGTCTGTAACAGTGACACCAGTCTAAATTGTTTTAACATATATTTCAGCATAGTAGTGCAGGTATTAATGTATTCCTATTTTCCTTCCTTTTTATGGCAGGTGAACATGAAACAGGTTCTGTGTCCCCTATGCCACTTGATGTCAGTGTCTCATCAGACTCTAATGATGATGGTGGCCAAAGTGATGCAGACCTGGGGGTTACAGAGGCTGATTCTGGCACAGAGGTTGACATCCAGTGACCCCCTTCATTATCACCAGACACAGCCAATATGCCCACACATACCTAGTCCACCGAAGTCATAGATATTGGACAGTTGGAGGGCAAGGACATAGACCAGGAAAGTGTGGCTACTACTGCTGCTTCAATGACTGACACTGGCCATAGCCAAACTGTTGGCAAGGTGCCACACAGACAGATTTATGGGAGTACTCAGAGGAGGCCTGTAGCCCCTCCTCAACCTGCTGCAGGTGTCTCATCATGTGTCAATCGACATATGTTCAGGGCCATCATGGAAGCACAGACATGTTCAGAAAGGAACTCCAGGAGAATGCTCAGGGTATAGATGCAACACAGTCTGACATCCGTGACTGCTTCCATGGTGTTATCGATTCCCTAGATTGTTTGAATGACACATTAGAATGGTATGTGTCTGTGAGGGATCACAATGTATTTTTCATGGAACACATACTGTCTGTGATGGAATGTCTGTTGGGAGGGAAGCGTCAGCCTCATGGGCATAGGTCAGCAACTACATCTGCTGAGAGCCAATGTGGCCATGCCTGATCACGATCCCAGAGTGCCAGTACATCCACTGCCCCAGGAGGGAGTATACTGCCCACACCCAAACATAGCAGGCCATGGGGTTGTGGTGCTGGCATTTCCATGAAGGAATTCCATCTGGTGCCATGGAGATCGTGCTCCTAGTCTTGGAGAGGTCAATGATAATTTCCTCATTATAGATACCACAACTCAGAGGTGATGTGTCACACATGGTTGGTACTAGGTGTTGTGGTGGCAGGGGCACTCTTTTCAACCAAACATGTCTGCTAGCAGGTTTTGAAGTTACACTAGATCAGAGTGTACACTAGATCCTTTTGGTATGTACCTTACAAGACATCTACAACAACTGGAAAGGCCACAGAAATACCTCACAAAGAGGATTACTGGCCTCAAACAGATGCTCTATGCAGACCATCTCAAAAAGCTGCAGCTTTACTCCATCGCATATCACCTACTCAGAGGCGATCTCTGGCTAACATACAAAGCTATGTCAAACCCAAAGCTGTTGGACATGCTCCACTTAAAAAAATCCTAATCCCTCTGAGCTACATGCTCTACGGACCTAAACCTTGTCACCACAATAAACAGAACATGCTGGAGGGATAGATTCCTGTCCCAGAGACTTCCCATACTCTGGAACAAACTACCTATCTATAGCAAACAAAGCTCCTCATTAGCACTCTTCAAGAAAAATTTTGATGACTGGATGGGAGATAGGAAATTCACCCCGGGGATCACTTCTGTGGCTCTGCTCGACAGTGGCACAGGAAAATAATTTTCTTGGGTGGCGAAAGCCAGGGTACCTTTTGGCTAGGCTTATAAAGGCCCTAGGGCCAACAGCCTAGTACCTACCTATGAACCTATAAGTGTGTGCTAACATACACAATTTGATTCAACTACAACTGAGTTATATCAGTTTGCAGATGTACATGAAGAAAGCCCTCTGGTTATCCCTGCATATGTTGTTGTTTAAAGACTTACCATGGTTGCTCCTTGTGGGTTCTTGAAGGTGTCTTATTTGTATGTTTATGCTGAGGACAGTTGACTTCCATGCCTGGTTTCTCAGTGTTGTATTTTTAAATAGCAGCTTCTTTCACTTACTGTATAATGTAGTTATGACAGACAGACACCACTGTGGTTTGTATTTTCTAAATGATCTTTGTTTGAGCCTATCAGGCATGCCTGTGTGTACACATTTTTGTAGATGTGTAGAAAAGGCATCAGGGAGTAATGTACTATAGCTGTCAATGACCTTAGTGAAAACAGCAGCAGCCGATTGTATTTGAAAGCAAGTATATTGACGTTTCTGCAGGTATGTGGGCAAAGTGTTATAGCCTCTGTACACAATTTAGAGCAGGTAATGTCAAGACACACTGTTAAAGCCAAAACTCAGTTATTCACCCATGCCACAAGTGTACAGATGGGGTTTATGCAGCTAGAGATGTCATCTTCTTCTACCTATTCTTTTGGACAGTACCATTTCAGCTCATCACAGCAGATGTTCTGCTTCCATTTCTAACCGTACTCTCTATCTTGTTCTGTCACACCAAACACTTGCATGCCTTCTGTCACCACATCCATACACCTTATCTTAGCCCTCCCTATTTTCCTTTTACCTGGCAGCTTCATCCTTAGCATCCTTCCCTCAATATACTCAGCATCACTCCTCAGCACATGTCCAAACTAACACCATCCCACCACTCTATCCTCATCTCCAAACCGTACAATCTGAGCTGACACCGTAATGAATGGTAAATACTCCTGTCCATCCTCAACCCACACAATGCAAACCATAACATGTGGTACTCTGCCAGCACCTGTTATGACTCCTGCCATTTAGTCTGTGGCATCATCTGTGACCCATATGACATAACTGGTCTCAGCACCATCTTGTAGATCCTGTATGTCAGTAATTTGGCACATGTCTGCCAAAGATCACTCTTGACACTCTTCTCCACACACTTCAGCATGCATACTCTGTCTTCTACACCTGTCTTCCAGACTTACCATTACTCTGAACTTTTGCTCCAGAGTATTTGACATCAGATGCTTTTGCCAACTGTACTCTCTACATTCTAGCCATCCCTGTATCCTCCCTCTCAGTCACACACATTTACTCTGTCTTAGTCCTGCTGACCTTTTTTCCTCTCCTCTGGAAAGCATCTCTCCATCTTACCACAGTCATATATACCTGTACCCTACTCTCAATACATACCACAATATCATCCAAAATAGCCATTGTCCACGTAGACTTTTGTGTGATCTAATGTGTCAACCTGTACATCACCATTGCAAGCAGATGTCATGAATGTTTGTACATTGAATAACTGTAATATCACTGTTGTCTGTCTTATATGGGACGAGGTGAGATCTACATGTCTGTCAGCCCAGTGTGTGACCATGGCCTGTTGTGACATATAAATATCCAATAATTTGATGTAGCTGATAACAACAGTAGTGCCTGTGGAACAGAAAAGGACAGTGCCCCTTAGGCTGCTGTAAAGTGCTCTGTATAACATCCATCAGCAGCTCACTCACATACAAACACAGTTGACTGCATTGAGAATATAACCCCTATCTGTTTAAGTTCATAAAGTAGATATCAAAGTGATTAACATGCCACAGTGCAAGTCTAAGGACTGTAGGTGATTTTATGGTAGATGACATCAGCATGCCACACCGGGGACAAGAGTTTGGAGGCCTGCCACAACTGGATGTTTGTGCAAGCACCAAAACAGTACCAATCTATGTTATTTGTGAACTCAGTGTGGGATATATACTTCCACTTCTGTTTACACACACACACACACACACACACACACACACACACACACACACACACACACATACACACACACACTTGACTGCAGTGAGATTAGAACCCCTACATGTCTAACTTTACAAACTACAGATCAGAGTACTTAATGCATGGGCCACAGCACAAGTCTGAGTTTAAAAGGACTGCAGGCATTCGTATGGTAGAGAACATCACCAGGCCACATGGGGACAAGAGTTTGCAGACCTTCTGAACTGGATGTTTGTGCATGCACCGAAACAGTGCAAAATCATGCCATTTGTGAACTTATTGTGGGATACACACTTCCACTTCTGTTTATACACACACCCCCACACCCCCCACACACACAAACACACATTTCACTGCAGTGAGATTAGAACCCCTACATGTCTAACTTTACAAACTACAGATCAGAGTACGTAATGCATGGGCCACAGCACAAGTGTGAGTTGTCTGAGTTTAAAAGGACTGCAGGCATTCTTATGGTAGAGGACATCAGCAGGCCACATGGGAGCAAGAGTTTGGAGACCTACTGAACTGGATGTTTGTGCATGCACCAAAACAGTGCAAAATCATGCCATTTGTGAACTTCGTGGGATACACACTTCCACTTCTGTTTATATACACACACACACACACACACACACCCACACACACACACACACACACACACACACACTTGACCGCAGTGAGATTAGAACAGCTACCTATCTAGGTTTACAGACTACAGATCAGACTGCTTAATGCATGCACCACATCACAAGTCTGAGTTTAACAGGACTGCTTCAACGGGATGTTTGTGCAAGCATCAAATGAACACCATGTCATATGTGAAGTTGGATTGTGATATGCACTTCCATTTGTGTTTATACACACACACACACACACACACACACACACACACACACACACACACACACACACACACACACACACACACACACACACACAGAGTTTACTGCAGTGAGATTAGAACCCCAACCTATCTAAGTTTATGGACTACAGATCAGAGACTTAAAGCATGCACCACAGCACAAGTCTGATTTATATAGGACTGCAGGTAAACTTATGCTGCATGGCTTAAACAAGCCATGTGTTCAACAACAGCTTGGGAGGCCTGCATAGTCACATTAGCTTGTAGTGTCATCTGAGACTAGTAGCCTAGCAGACAAATACTGTTTAGAAGGCTAGTTATGTGACAGCAATACCTTTATTGAGCCTAGTTGTCTGTTTGTGTTTGGATGAGCAAGTCTGTAAACATCATTGATCAGCCCTCTCCATGTTGGAGAACACAGCATCATATATTACAACTTGTACAGGTTGTGATATATATATATATGTGGAAAACTCAATGACCCAGTAACAGGTTTTTCACTCTGTGTCCCATACCGTTCTCAACATTGTATTTTCTGAGTTTCACATTTGAGCACTGTGACATAGGTTTAAAGTATTTTTTAAAAAGGCTTAGGCAGCTTGCATGGAGCTCAGCAGTGCAGAGACAGTGAAAGAACATATAGGATTTATGTTTGACCCCAAACCACACACACCGAGTACATTCAGTCAATGCCATTAGTAATCTGGAAATCCCAATCTGGATTAGGGATAGGACTGGGCTGTAGTAGTAGAGATATATATAACAGAATAGTAAAACTCAGATGTGAGCAATGCTTGTTGGTGTCATTGTGTGTGGGGATACATAGTGATTGCTTGCCAATATACTGTATATGTGTGTATATATATATATATATATATATATATATATATATATATATATATATATATATATATATATATATATACTTAAACTGTGGCCTCAGTTTGCAATGGTGTAGTCTTAGGGGAGACATGGTGTCTGAGAATGCTATGACACCATGCCTCTCAACTGTCCAGATTTCACATAATGTCCAGGTATTTGACTTTAATTTGTAGTGTGTTTCACACAATAATGTGGTTTTCTGTAGCAACTATGGCAAATCATTGAGAAATGAGGTCAGTAAATAATGGCAGACCTGTGAATTTCACACATCGTATCCTTTACACATTTCACAGAAATGCAATGCCTATTAATCTATCACCTTTCTAAGTTTATTTATAAGTGCAATACTGGAAAAGTGTCCTTATGTCTAGTCCTTTGTCTCAGCATTATTTGTTGCTTTGTCCTGATTTTCTACTTTAAGAGCTTTATAGGCCTGTAGGGCACTATGGACACACACACACACACACACACATATACACACACACACACACACACACACACACACACACACACACACACACACACACACATATATTATATATACAGAGAGAGACAGACAGAAATATATATATATATATATATATATATATATATATATATAGAGAGAGAGAGAGAGAGAGAGAGTGAGACATAGCTCTCAACCTCTTAGAGCAAGAAATTTGGACAAAGCCATAAATAACGGGGAGACCAAGGCCCAAAATTAGGAACAATTTTTAAATATTGCTCTTACAAACTTAGAAAGTTGATATAACAGGTTTTGCATTAGAATGAATTTTCTGAAGGATATGAAATCTGAATCTCAAATGTCTGTCATTATTTTCTGACTTCAGAACTCAAAGATTTAGCAATTATTTCCCAGGAAATCTCAATTTTATGAATAAAAGCCCAAACATCTGTACATTCTGTAAAAATCTGTATACTTGAGAAGTATGAAGTGAGAGAGAGGGAAAGACAGAGAGATACTGCACAGAATGAGAACCATCGGATTTGCACTATGGTTAACTAAATATACACATATGTGCCTTTGCCCTTTTATATACTGTTTGGACATCGTTAAGCAGTTGCCAAACCTGTGATGAATGGCTCACATCTGAGTTTTACTATTATGTTATACATATACCTGCTACTACAGTCCAGTCCTATCCCTAGTCTAGGCAGTGATTTCCTGATTACTAATGGCATTGATTGAACGTATCCAGTGTGTGTGGTCAGTGATCAAACATAAAGCCTATATGTTCTTTCACTGTTTCTGCACTGTTGTGCTCTGCACAATCCACCTAATCCTTTTCAAAAAGGTTTTAAACATGCAGCGCATCATGCAAATGTGGAATTCAGAAAATACAAAGTTGATAAAAGTATGGGACACAGAATGATGCTCTGTAAAACATAACCTTTACTAGTGCACATTGGAAACTTTACCTCTAACAGGATATGATCCCTCCATGGCATTACAGTTTCATCAGACAAGATGGCTGCTTAGTCCTTTTGGTCACAGATGCAGCTTGTCAGAACAGGGGTCATTCATCATAAAACCACCTGAATAACAATGTACACCACTATACATGAGTTACCTAACACATACAACGTATGATGAAATCTACAGTATTCTCCTGGAAATGTGAGGGATAATAATTGTGACAAACACTCATTTAATGCGAGTTTGTAGGCAGAAAAGATGAGTTACGGTTATGCCATTTAGAAGGGGACACCCCTGTTTTGGGTCATTGGGGAACAAACCACATCTACTGTTAGGATTCAGACAAGTCTGAAGTCAGAAACTACAATGTGTAGCTTCACTTTTTAAATTCTGTCTTGAATGATATACCAGTAATATGCTGCAGTTGGACTGTATGAAGGTTTCATGCATGAGATCTACTACCTACAAATGGACACATACAAGTAAAATAGTGTCAGTAGTCATGTGTTACTTAATTTTCTGTAGAAATACACCACTATTTACTTGCATAGTGTACTAAGTTCATAGATACAAAGGATATGTCATAAAACTCCATAAGACTACAGTTTAGATTAAGGACCTACTTTGCAAATGCAGTGGTTGACACAACTGTAGTTCAGGGCTGTGTCTGTCTGATGCAAACAGTACACAGCAAATACATGGACAGGTACAGGTTGTGTGAGTTGCCTGGCATTACTTTTAATGTATGTATGTGATTAGGAGAAAGGTATTAGTCCCAAGGTCCCTAGGTGGTCAGTGAATGTGCTATACATTGTCTCTTAACCAAAGCAAGGGCATACTGAGCATGCCTATGTCTTCCTACAAGGACAGCAGCTGGGGGTTCCTCCAATGAGTCCTGCTGTGAGTGTGACTGTGGTGACCAAGGCATTGGTGGGGGGGGGGTGTGTATCCCTTCCCCCTTGTTGATCCTGCTGCAGAAATTTCCACAGGATCAGATTGTGGAGCATAGCACATACTGTAAAAATGTGTGTACATGTGCATGTAATATACTGCAAGGCTCCTCCAGATATATCTAGGCACTGGAACCATGATTTCAGAAGCCCAAACACACACTCTATGATGTTCCTAATGTGTGTGTGTGCCTCATTATGGCAGTCTTTCATGGGTGTGTGTGCATTTCTGATGAGTGTCATTATCCACAGTTCCAGGGCATAGTCAACATCCCCCACTATGTGGCCTTGTGGGATGTCCCCCTAACAAACATCTGGTACAGCTGTGATGTGTGCCAGCTATGGGAGTTGTGATAACTGCCAGGGTTGCCAGCAAACATATTCAAGATAATTCCCTGGGCATTGCCCATGACTTGGTAGTTGATGGAGTGGCATCCATTGCAGTTAATGTAGATTCTACCCTGCTTACTAGGTGGTGCCTTGATGTGTACATGAGTGCAATCTATGGCACCCAGTACTTCAGGGTAGTGTGCTACATGGTAGAACCATTGCATATTGCTGGCCATCTCCTCAAGGGTAAGGGGAAATGATATGTGCTCACTGGCATGCAGCATAGCATCCAGGAACTGGTGGAGTATCCTGAATGCTGATGACTGTGACATGCCCATCATGTCCCCAGTTGGTCTTTGAAAAGTACCTATAGCTAATATCCTTTGGGTTACACATACCTTAGTTTCCACTGGGATGGGTTCCACTCGGTTAGCTCTGTCACTCAGTAGAGGGTGGCAGAGCTCACAAAGTTCATGTAATATGTTCCTGTCCACCCTGTAGTGCTCTACAATCTCCAGCTCATGTAGCACCTGGAAGGTTATCCTGGGCCTGGACACTCTTCTTCTTCTCGGCCTAGACCTATTGTCAGCAGCACTGACTTCATCCTCTAGCACATGCAGATGTAGGATAGTTGTAGCAGCCCCTAGCATTATCTCAGTTAAAATTTCCAAGTCTCTACTCCAGTGGCCTGGAAGTATTGAAGGAAAATCAGAATGTAGGCTTTAAACGTACTTTATACATTTGTTGGGTAAGTCCACCATGTGGGTTTGGCTAATTAAGATGGAATCACTTGCTTAGGATATAATTAACATGATTTAAAGGTTCTGCTTCAGTGCACAGTAGTCTGCTATGTGCACCGATGTGCAGCAAAGCTCAACTGTGAATAACTAAGGTAAGGCGTGTAAATTTTTTTATTTTCATTCCTGTTGTCATGAAATGTACAGAAAGTGGTAATTAATGCTACTTACACCGTATAAGCTGCGATGTTAGAACAGTATGAGAAAAGTTGTCATACTCTGTACTTGAACCTAGGGTCATCTGCACTCAAGTCCAATACCTAAGACATGCAGCACAGAAGTAGTACTGTGAAGGAGTATAACTGGAGGATACAAGCAGAGTTCAGCCCCATTTACCGGGTTTGCACAATGCCTAGCAGTGCTCAACAATATTGACTAAAGGCATCCAGTGTCTATTTTTAGATGTCTAGCTCATGCCTGATACGTGGGTAGTTATGCATCGTCAATCGCCATAACCATTTGTGCGAAGTGGTGCACTGAACAAGCACAAGTAATGCACCAAAAAGCGAACAAAGGTACCTGACACACCCCTCTAATGTCATCGGTAGAAGCATAAACACCCTGTAGGAGCTTACACAAAGTGAACAGCCCTACAGAGTTCCTGCTTTTTGGGATTCAACAAAACCACTGCTTTTTGCACTCATAATATCCATGCCAAAAGTCTGGAAACTACACAGTTAGTAGCTGTGTAAGCTGGCAATAGCAAGGAAACATTACTTTAAAGACACATGGCATGGTATTATTGTATCTATTGTGACACCACATTATACTTCTCTTTTCAATGATGTTTCCATTACTCATATTTAAAACCTTATGCAGCAAGCTCAGCACTGTGTAAAAATATGGTTAAAAATAATTTGACACACACCCCTAATGCCTTTGGACATCAAGAGCGTATATATTGGCCATTATATGTGTGTTGTTACCTTTTCATGTCCATTCTGTCCATATATCTGGAGTTTTACATGGCCTTGATTCCGTGTAGACTCCTGTACATGGAAAATTTCCATGTATACTGCCAACATGGACACAGAGTCTACACTGTTCTGCTGAAGGTTGTTGGATTGATCCAGTGGGTTTTGTCATTTCATTACCATAAATTTCAGCTACTTATGCTGAAATTTGCATTCCATGAAAGTTTCCATAATTGCACGAGTGAGTGACTGCGAGCCGCTACACAGAGTTTACTGAATCTGCAACTTGCCACGCCTGTGTTCACATCATGCCACATGAACACACAGAAAAAATTAGTATGTTAGCTTTATTGAATTTGCACCATACAGTTTCCACCGATATAGTAAGACATATTAAATGGGTGCAAGGATCTCATTTTAGATAATTTGATACTGGTATTAAAGAAGATTGTATCTAAAATATTATTCCCAATTGCATTAAATCCATATTCTGATGTTAAGTTAATTCAAGTAGCCATCTCAGAAAATCACCATCATTGCTTTTTAGGAAGGAAAAACTCTCCCAGCAAAACGATGACTTTAGGTCACATTACAATATAGATGGAATAAATGGTAACCTTCTTAGAAACTCAAATTTAAAAGCACAAAGTTCTTTAGGTTTTAAAAGAGGACTTTTAGAAAATCCAGTCACAAGGTTATGCCTACTACTTTAATGTTTAAACACAGAATTTCAGATAAACAACTGTTAAACTTTAGGCATGGTCTCAACTATTGGTGGCCATAAAAAGACCCACATCTCTTATGATGGTGTCTGTCTGAAGAGGGTACCATTTAAAGTATAGAAGGTAAAATCAGCAGTTTTGCTAAATGCTACATAATAATGACAGCAATAGCATATGCAGATCAGAAGAAGAATAACCAAGTTAAAAAAAAAAAAAAAAACACAAACCTGGACAGATGCAGGTGGCATGCTCAAGGATGTGCACGAGTGGAGACATAATTGGTGACAGATCCATACTATCCCGGAAAGTTTAAAGAATTTAATTAGTCTTTTCTTGATCAGACATGTCTACAACATACTTTGTGATCTTTAAAAGCATAATTGTAAAGATCATTAGATACGTCATGTTAGTTTGACTTAGGGAGAACTGCCAACTTCATATCCTAGTTGTAGTGCATGCTGAGTCATCCAAGTAACATAGCACCCATACCAAAAAGGATATTACAGCTATTGATGGGATATGATACTAATGAGGAAGAATCCCTTTACTGTTCACTAACCTCTTTTAATGCCTTATTGAAAGATGTTAAAATGAACTTACAGTAACTTATAGCAACAAGAGATGAGACAAAAGCAGAGGTTTGTGTCTTCCACCATATAATGGACCGACATCAGCAAGACTTAGCCAAACAGTCATAAACCATGATACCCAGGAGGCTGGGGAGATCACAAATTGGCAGCACCACTATGAGGTCAAAGTGGATGATACGGAAAATACATAATTTAGAAAACTTCAGAATTATAGAACTATCAGAAGTGTAGAAGGAGAAAATATTGTGGCCTTACTAAGGAAGCACCCCTCATGTTGAAGCACGAGTGGCATATTGAAGTGGAACAGACTCACAGTATCTATTTCTACACTCTCCACAATCTATCATAGCACCTTATTGTGAGGTTTATGAACTAGCAAGACCAGGAGGAGCTGTTACAGGGTGTATGCAATTTGGGTCCAAATTGTTTGCTAAAAGGCTGTCCAGTTTGTGAGGGTCTGGACTATAGTGGGAAATTTCAATAAAGAAAAAACCTTTGTGCCTGTGCTATGAAAGTTTAAAGACACTATGTTTACTGTACAGTTCGACTTCCCTCTACAACTTTATGTACAAAGAGGTGGTCATTTGTATTTTCTTTCTCAGCCTATGGAAGCAGACAACTTCTGGGATAACCACAGGAAATGGGTTGTAGTTTTCCATCTCTGGCAGGGCTCCAGACTGATCCAAAATGTAAGAGAAGTCCCTGAGTAAAAGAAAAATAAAAGTAGCCAGGCTCGGCAGGTTCCTGCAGCAGCTGGCCAGTCAACAATGCCTGGTAGTAAACAGTGTCACCAAGAGTCATCCCTTCAACAGCAAAATAAATATTTGCCTTTACTGGCCCTGTTGGAAGAAGAGGCAGAAGACTTCCTGGATTCAGTGAGCCCAGATCCAGTGCCACTGGAAATTGATAAGGTGGAAAAAGAATATGATTGATGCTCCATGGTTAAGGCAATGGCAGGCGCCACTTCAGGAAAGCTACCTATGAAGACTTGAGACACTTTCATCATGCAGTGTGCACAACCTATTACATGGCATAGCAAGATCTACTTTCTGGTTGATTGTTCTAACTTTAGGTTTTTCCTTTTCTTCTTTTTAAGAGGTAGAGTCTTGAAATATTGTTGGTTTGTTGTTCTCAAGTTTTTACTGACTGGGGGAAGACAGAGACTCTTTGTGTATCATTCCTGGCCCAGCTTTGCATTCAGATATTGAACTGAAGTTTTATCATGGTGCATATGGGACCTGTGGTTTTGCTGTGCACTTGATGCCATGTGGGTCATTCAGACAGGCCGGATAATGGATGCAACATGACTGTCAATGTGCTGGTTTAGTGTGCAGCTAAATATGGCATGGATGATAGTCTTGTATTGTATGGCTTCTGACATGATTAGGAAAGTGATATGCCATTGTAAAGTGCTCTGATTAGGAAATAATTAAAGTTCTTTTCCACTACTGCTAATATTGGAAAATATAGAAGTTGTTGAATGTTATTGAAAGGGGCACATGCTAGAATAGTCAGCTTTGTGTTGTGGGATTTTATCTTAGGCTGAAAAAACAATGAATGCTACATAACAGCACTGGAAGACATTTTTCTTTTTCTAGGAGAAATACTGTTATTATTAAATCATTTTCTATATATGTTTACCAGATTCAGGATGACTTTAACTTCCTGGGACAAAGACCAAGCATCTGCATTCCTTCTACAGTGGTTAAATGAGTTGCATTAACATACCTAGGCAGATCGCAATTGATACTAAAGTGGGTGGGATGCAAATGAGATGGCTATCTTGGAATGTGAAAGGCTTAAACAACAGGATCAAAGCATGCTATATATATAAAGAGTTAAGGGTGATGCAGGCCTCTATTACCTGTTTGTAGGAAGTTAAGCCAAAAGCATCAGCTCTGAATGTGCTAATGAAAAGATGGAATGGATGGTATGCTGCTGTCTATGGGGATACATCAGCAAAAGAGGTAATCTCCCTTTTTAACAACCAGTTGGTATGCAGGGTTATGTCATCCTTGACTGACAAAAAATGCAGATGGACTTTAACCAAGGTTAGAGAAAATCATGGCCTGCTGTTAGTGGGGCTTCTATGGACTGAATCAGGTGGATTTAAAACCCTATATTTTGTTTTACAAAACATTATGTGAACTGGAAGGCCATAATTCACCTATTATAACTGGGGAGGCGGGGTGGGATTTCAATGTTGTACTTGACCACACTAAAGATAAGATACCTAAAACCAAGCCCTGACTGTCAAGCTATCAGGATGAAATAGTATCATGAATGAGGGAATTACATTTGGTTGACCTTTGTAGAGCCCTATACCCAGTGAAGATGGCATACAATTATTTTGCACCTCATATGGGCTCAGCCAGTCACCTAGATCTGTTCTTAGTTAGTAGTCTTCTAGCAGATGAGATACAACAAGTGGACATCCATCCATCAGTCTTATCTGAGCATAGTATGCTTAGTGTGACTGGAAATAAGAAAAAACTGTTTTTTTACTAGACCTAGGCCAAAGTTTGATAAAATGCTTCTTACAAACCTGGAAATAGTCATCACACTACAAGACTGACTGCAGGGAGCATGGGTAGAGAAGGATGATGTAGGGGTATGATGCACAGAAGTTGGGACTCCTTTAAATGCAGCCTGACTGGATATGCTAGAAGCCTATAAGCAAACAATAGAAGGCAAGCATTAGAGCTGCTCACATTGTACGACATACAAGGAATAGTAGCATTTAGAAAATACCAGCAATCAAATTGGAAAAGTAAATTCTGGCCCAATAAGATGAAAAGACTAAAATGGCTTACTTCACCACTGAGCCTGGTGATCCAAGTCAAATTCTGGGAGAAGGTTAAGCTATCCTATTAAGCACACCAACTCCATTTTCCCAAGTTACTAACAGGTTGCAGGAGTATGGACAAAACCAGCCTATACTAGTTCTAAGATCCACCAGAGGGGAGTTGATGCACTCCGCCTAAGGGATAAATGATGTTATGAGAGACTATTACAGTCAATTATACAAATCACGCCCCATTTTTGCTGTAATAGACTATGCTGATGTCTTTGAAGGGGTCTTTTGGCCAACAATAAGGCAGGATGACCTGGTAACCCTGAACTCTCCTTTTACTATCTCAGAAATACAAGCTGCTATTCAAAGCCTAAAATCTGGTAAAGAACCTGGCCACGTTGATCTTACAGTGGAAGTTTACAAAGGCCTACAAAAGCACCTCAGCCTGACTCTTTTATACTCTTGCAAAGCCAAGGGGTATCTTCCCTATTTCTCTAGTTTGGCCAGTGTCATGACCTTTTTGAATCCAGAGAAAGACCTGATCTCACCACAGAGCTATTGCCCAATCTACTTAATGCCAGTAGAAATCAAAATCCTGGTGAAACTTCTGATGTCCAGATTGGCAAGGGGCTGTGAATATTTGATTGTGGAGACTCAAATATGTTTGTCCAAAAATCCTAGCTGTCCTTAAGCAGTTTGAGTCTCTTTCTGGACTAGTGGTCAACTGTTCAAAGTAAATTTTATTTCCCTTACATGAATCATATGCAGTGGATCATTAATGTTATACTAGGACGGGACTACAATTAGTCCATGAGCATGCTTACTTAGCAATAAAGATATACCCCACCTACTCAACTATTTTAGAACAAAATATCTATGAGATATTTGCATACACTTGGAATGGATTAAGTATATGGAACAGATTACAACTTTCTATTCTAGAAAAAAAGTTGCAGCAATCAGAATGTGTATTCTCCCTTAATTATTCTTTCTTGCACAGTACCTTCCCAACTCACATATGTTTAAACTTACTTATAAGTTGCAGCATGAGGTAATGCACTTTATATGGAATGGAAAGCACCCTAGACTGGCTTTAAAGAAAATGATGGTTCTAGGAAATATGGAGGGCTCAGTCTCCCAGATCTTGATATATATGCTAAGGTGGCAAACTTAGTGTATTACGTCAGAGTGAGACTAGCTCCACACCTTAAAACAGTTGTGCAGGAAGTACACCTAGCATTTATTGTAAGAACACAGATGTAATCATAGTACTGGTTAACCTGGAATTGATACCATCTCCCTTTGTTCAGTGATATCCTATATGGGGTATTGAATTCCGTAAATTAGGTGACCACTGTATATACTGGAATGACTGGATGGCTGCAGATTTTCTTTTTTGGAGTGATCTTTATCGTTGTGGTAATTTCCTTCCACTGACATTTTCTGACTGTGGCACCCACTGCCCTACTATATACCTCTCATGGTGGCAATATGAGTATTGGTACAAAAGTAAATACAGCTAAATCTTGGCAAAATAGGCTACTTGCTTAAAACTCATCAGCTGCATCTATGCTTCAGCATTTGTTATCTGCATTGTATAATGACAGTGATACTTACACTAAGTGCATTTATGATGCTGACAAAGTGAAGTAGTAGGGTTTATTGAAGATATCTTTGGATGCACATTGCTGGCATCATGTCCTTTTGATGACTGATGACTGATGACTGATGACGGAATACTTCAAATTGCCTGATCCTTAGGGCTTTACCTGTTTTAAAAGATTGCAACTCTAGCAAAGTACCCTATTAAGGAGCTTAAAGATATCACACACTGAAAACTCTAGCTTGGCTGAGTTTTTCTTGCTGTTTTTATTGAATGGTTTGTCTGTGTGTCCATTTTACCCTTTGGTTTGAATGTACCTCATTATGCTTTGGTAATAAGTTGACCAGTGCTGTATGTTGGAGGTGTCAGCCAGCTGACGCTAACTATGTCCATATGCTGTTCCAGTGCCCAACATTCTGATCTGGGGAAGGTGATTGAAGTGGCATCTTATGTCCTTAGAAAACCTATCAAGGATTCATCTAATCACTTAGCCTGTTTCCTTAGTGTTACACTTTTGATATCTGGACGTACTTCCTTGGAAGAGAGATGGCTACTCATTATGCATGCCACTGTATCTGTGATCATTTTCAGGAAGTGGAAATTCTCTCCAGCTGATATTTTAAAGGGCTTACATTGTTATTCTCACAGACTGTATTCTTCCTCTTTGATCAACAAGAGCAGCCCTAAAAAAGAAAAACTTAGGTCAATGTTCTTATATATATGGTCAGTTTGAACCTTTCCTTCAGCTTTTACATCAAATTCATGGTTTAAATTTTCCAGTGTATATATACACTGGATATAAAAAGTTTACATGTCCCTGTTAAAATGCCAGGTTTTTGTGATATACCTTTCCTAGAGTTGGGAGGGTGGCCTAATGGTTAAGGTGCTTGCCTTACAAGCACAAAATTCATGGTTTGAGTCTCACAAGGGATAATTGGCTAGACTTAAAATGGCTCACAAGGGCAGTTAGCTTAATATGAATCCATAAAAAAATGAGACCACAATGAATAATTTCAAAACTTTTCCCACCTTTAATGTGACCTATAACTTTAATGTGGCCTATAACCTGTACAATTCAATTGAAAAACAAACAACTCTTGTAAGGGGAAAAATGTAAAAAATAAAACACGTACAATAAGCTGGTTGCATAAGTATGCACTCCCTTAAACTAATACTTTGTTGAAGGACATTTTCATAGGTTCATAGGTTGATACTAGGTTATCTGCCCTAGGGCATTTATAAGCCTAGCCAGAGTGTGTTTGGCTTTCGCCACCCTTTTAGATTAGTTGACTGTGTCTCTGTATAGTAGGTCACAGAAGATGGCCGTTTTAAGGTTAGTTTACTGTGCCTCTGTCTAGTAGAGACACAGAAGAGATCCCAGGGGTAAACCTACGATCTCCCATCTACTCGTCAAAATTTCTCTTGAAGAGGGTCATTGAGGGGCTCTGCCTAACATGGATTGGGATTTTGATTTAATTACAGCATTCAGTCTTCTTGGGTACACACCTGCCATCAATTAAAGAGACTCTGATTAACCCTAAATAAAGTTCAGCTGTCCTAGCAGGATTTTCCCTGACATTTACTCAGTTGCCTGCTACAGCAAAAGCCATGGTTCACAGAAAGCTTAAAAGCATCAAATGGATCTCATTGTTGAAAGGGATCAGTCAGGAGAAGGGTACAAAAAAATTTTCACAGCATTGGATATACCATGGAACACAGTGAAGATAGGCATCAAAAAGTGGAGAAAATATGGGACAACAGTGATGTTGCAAAGAACTGGACATCCCTCCAAAATTGATGAAAAGACAAGATGAAAACTGGTCAGGGGGCTGCCAAGAGACCTACAGCAACACTGAAGGAGCTGCAGGAATTTCTGGCAAGTACTGGTTGTGTACTGCATGTGACAACAATCCCTTGTATTCTCCATATGTGTGGGCTATAGGGTAGGGTTGCAAAACGGAAGCCTTTTCTTACACAGAAAAACATCCAGGCCCAGCTAAAATTTGCAAAACAATACATAAAGTCTCCAAAAAGTGTGTGAACAATGTGTTTTGGTCTGATGAGTCCAAAGTTGAACTTTTTGGACACAATTCCGAAAGGTACATTCGGCGCAAAAACAACACTTAGCATCTCCAAAAGAACACCTTCCCCTTAGTGAAGCATGGTGGTGGCAGTATCATGCTTTGGAGATGCTTTTCGTCAGCTGGAATTGAGGCTTTAGTCAAGGTGGAGTGAATTATGAACAGTTCCAAATACCTGTCACTTTTGGCCCAAAACCTTTATGCATCTGCTAGAAAGCGGAAGATAAAGAGGAATTTCACCTTTCAACATGACTGACCCCAAGCATACATCCAAATCAATAAAATAATGGCTTCACCAGAAGAAAATTAAAGTTTTGGAATAGCCCAGCCAGAGCCCATACCCAAATCCAATAGAAAATCTGTGAGGTGATCTGAAGAGGGCTGTCAACAAGAGATGCCCTCACAATCTGACAGATTTGGAGTGCTTTTGCAAGGAAGAGTGGGCAAATATTACCAAGACAAGATGTGCCATGCTGATAGACACCTACCCAAGAAGACTGAATGCTGTAATTAATTCAAAAGGTGCTTCAACAAAGTATTAGTTTAAGGGTGTCCACACTTATGCAACCAGCTTATTGTACGTTTTTTATTTTTTGCATTTTTCCTCTAACAGATTTGTTTATTTTTCAATTGAATTGTACAGGTTATAGGTCACATTAAAGTGGAAAAAGTTTTGAAATGATTTATTGTGGTCTCATTTTTTTTATATCACAAAAACCTGGCATTTTAACAGGGGTGTGTAAACATTTTATATCCACTGTGTTTATATATATATATATATATATATATATATATATATATATATATATATATATATATATATATATATATATATATATATATGGATCTACCTTAGTAGATCGACATGTTAAAAGAGCGAACATGAATTAACCGACGCCAGAAGATCGCAAGTCACTTCACCGACGCCAGAAGATCGACAGTGCACAAACACGACATCGCACACACCCGACACATCATACCAACAAACAAAACAAATCCCCTATCCAAAACCCACACACACAACACAAGCACACCAAAATCCTTACAAACGAACACTAACCCATACATACACAACTATCTACAACCCTAACCCAAACCCTTACCCTAAGGTCCGTCACTATCGCACACTCACCTAACCCGCCCTAACCCTAACTCACTTATCCCACCTACCCCTACAGACCACCAACATCGCACACTTACCTTACTCGCACCCTTACCTAACCCGCGCCCTAACCCTAACTCACTTATCCCACCCCTACTCCTACAGACCACCAACATCGCACACTTACCTTACTCGCACCCTATCGTCCGTCACTACCGCATACTTACACATCCTTTCCCCATCACAGTGTTCTCCGCGTCGGTGTCTTCCTCCGTCGGTCTTCTGCCTTGTCGATCTTCTGGCGTCGGTGAAGTGACTTGCGATCTTCTGGCATCGGTTAATTCGTGTTCGCTCTTTTAACATGTCGATCTACTAAGGTAGATCCATATATATATATATATATATATATATATATATATATATATATATATATATATATATACATAGGTTTACTATTAGAATGTCGAAGTGAACTCCGTCGACTGTACTGTTGTCGAACACGGAAGTTTGAAAACGGTAATATCGAAGACCAAAAACATTATTCTGAACTACAAACCTCTCCACTATCTTGACCCATTTTAAAACCCGTTCCTATGTTGGTTTTTGGTCTTTGATATTACCGTTTTCGAACAACCATGTTCGACAACAGTACAGTCGATAGAGTTCACTTCGACATTCTAATATTAAACCTATATATATATATATATATATATATATATATATATATATATACATATAGCTTGTTTTATGTATATTAAGTTATTTAGTAAATTTTCTGAAAAAAAATATGAGCTTTGGCAGGTGCATTTTAATGGAATGCAATATGTTGCGACAATATGTTGCAGCAATGTTATTATGACAAGCTTCCCTAGAACTAGGTTGCCCAATGTTTGACCTTTATGCACAGGAAGGTTACCTGTATTAGTCAACCATGGAGAGTATATCTTTCAAGGAAGAAATGGTATAGTTTCACTGTCATCTCTTTCATTATATACTATATTCATGTAACACAAATGAAGTACTAGATGCTGACATTGTTATTTGACATTATACTCTAGCACACTGCTCAGTGGCCACATACTCAATGACTTTGTAATTATTTAGATAACGGACAGATAAACAGTCCCCCAGATTTACTATTCCTCCATGCAGAACTAGTTTAGTCCTGCATGGAGGCAGCCATTTAGGAGCAGGACGGCAGCGTACCATGCATAGTAATGGGGCACACTGCCTGAGTTCCTAATCTTACAAGGAGCATGAAAGAGTGCAGGTGGCATGTCTGAGAGCAGAGCTCTCAGAATATACATGCCCCTGCAGTGAAGAACAGCAGAAAGGGGTAAGAAATCAGTGTGATGGCTCATAGGTGCCACATATCACCACCAACAGTCCCCCTCGTGTACAACAGCAAAAGTATACAGAAATAAAATGAACAAACCTGTGTATTTTTTTTTTTTAATCCAATTAAAGCTAACCACAGGTGCACGTGTGTGCCCACTGCTTAGCTATGGTTAATGCAGCTTAAATGGCTGAAGAGGATAACAAGGAAGATATATGCAAAGGAAGCAGCATAGCAATAGTGTAGTGGGCAGAGCATTCGCCTAATGCATAAGCATTCCCAGTTCGAGTCCCACTGCAACACATTCCATTTTCCATGGCAAAGCACATTATGACTAATATTTATGTTGCATAACCCACTAAATAACATATATTTATGTACTGGAGTACTGCAGTAAATGCACATGTGAAGTGTCAGTATCATAAAGAATAAAACACTAGTAAGCAAGCAGTAGTTGCTGTTTTTCTTTCGTCTTTTCCCGGTTAGGGGTCGCCACAGCGGAACTCCGGTCCGCTAATGATTGACAGTCGATTTTTACGGTGCCAGCCCGACATCCAACCTTCAACAAAGGCACACCCATTCACGCATGTCTTTTGAACACCACTCGACTGCAGGGAGGACATGCAGACTCTACACAGAAGGTGCTCCAGCCGAGAATCAAACAGGAAAACCTCTTGCTGCGAAGCAACAACGCTACCGCTACACCACTGCGGCTTAAGCATATTTAAGCATTAGTAAGCGGGTTTAAGCCCTTTTCCTCAGGGGTAAGCAATGCACACATAGGTTAGGCAATCCTGAAGCTAACTCTCTGTAAGCACAGCACATGTAACCAGAGGTTAGCATTGCTTACCCTTGTGCAAACCCGCGCAACCCGCTTACAAATGCTCAAAAGTGCCTTAATCATTCTGTATCCAACAACCCTTGTTCTGCCCATCAACAAAACAAACAGCCAGGCAGGTCTTGAACCCAGGACTCTATACACCATAGTCACAGTAGTGAACCACTGAGGCATTATAGAAGTGCAGAAGAATGAGGTATCAGCAAACAAGACTTCACCATAGTAAAATCAAACTGAACCTCTGAAAGGAATCAGTATACAGACATATGTGCCTTAACCCACTACATGACATAAATATGTGAACTGGAGTACAGCAGTAATCCCAGAAGTAAGGTGTAATTGTAATAGAGTGTTGAAGTCCCCAGTAAAACACAAGGACCCCATACAGTGTACGTACAAATGAATCATGGATACCAGGCATAAATATAAGTTGTAATGAATAAGAAATCAATGCCAAAAAGAAATTATAATGGAAAGTATAATGTAAGCAACACTAAGCATTACACAGGCCAGCTTAGAAGGTGTAAACAATGTGTAGGTTAGCAAACTCAGTGTGCCCAGAGGTATACCCCATTAAACAATGCCAATCCTAGGTAACCAGGTTTGCCCATAGCCTAGCCTTTTCAAAACCAGCCAATCACGAAAAAGTACAGGAAATCGGCCCTACTTAAACTCAAGAGGTGGGAATACATCTCCAAACTAGTTTTAGCTTACCCTTACAGGCACCATGTCAGGAAGGGGAGAAGGTGTTCACTTTCGAGCACAGCGCTGGTGCATCCAGGAGTCCAGAGTCATGGCAGGACTTCTTGTGAAAGACGATGCTCAAAAACTCCTGCCGGGCTAGTACCAGGGCTCCCAATAAAAGTGGAGGCCTGGGACTGTCTCACCCATGACCTCACCAGTGCCACTGGCATACCCCGAACTGGAGAGCAGGTCAGGCATCACTATGGTGACCTGAAGCATTGTAAGGGGGACCTCTTAGAGCAGTGGATCCAAGAGGCTAGAGCAGCAGGGGATGTTCCAGTTGTGTGTGAGTATCACCCCACTATGTGTGTAATAATTGCCAGCTCATGGACAGGTATAACTAAATATTCCTCTTATGTCCCACACAGCTGCAATGGAGCAGTCCGTGAACCTGGAGCCCCACATCAGTTGCCTGGCTAGGTTGCGATGTGAGGCAGGTCAGTAATACTTATGCTTTTACTGTCATAGGAAATAAAATTGAAAGTAGTAATAAATCATTTGTCTGTATAAAACCTGTATTGTTCAAGACAAGTACTGCATACGCTGGAGAATATGGCAGGAAGAGTCTCATATAGTTCATATACAAATAAAAGCGTAATAGCCTGACAATAAAGGTCTAACTGCTGGACTGCAAGTGTATTCCCTGATATCATATGGTAATGTAGATTTGCAATCATGTAATAGTACTGTTGTATTAAGCACTGTTACCCACACAGTGAACCATAAATTGAATGTGTAGGAATGCCTGTATATGACTGGTGTAATCCCCAGAGGCCATTTAGTATAACTGAGAGACACATAGACAGAAAACAGGGAAAATGCAGACAACAAATCCCAAATAGCACATGCAACTGAGATGTGAACTGTTTTTTTAGCACACACAGCCATGGTACGAATCCTGCCAGTAGTAATAGTCTACATAAAGAATCATACCCCACAACTGTACAGATATGTCCAGAATGTCCAGTAAAGTGGCCCATATCTGCTGCCTATCAACCTGTCCCCCTGGGAAATCAGTGGGATGATCCCAGACGTATGGGCAGCAAACAGGATATACAACTGATTGACACACATCTATGAGAACAAAGCTGGCACACTAGCAACTCCCTAATACCTTATGTGACTAAGAAACCACATAGTTCCCATTTATACCCCCATGTTGTCAAGCTGTGGCCAGAGTGTGTACAGTAAAAGAGTGAGATGTATGTGCTTAATAGTAATGTGGAATCTGGTACGGTGTGTGGGAACATTCAGGTAGTGCTACCAAACATTTCTCCCACAGGTTTGCCAGATACCAACACTGTGCCCAGAAATACAAGAATGATACCCTGTACTGTTGCTGTTTACATTGGTATGGTATGGCATTGTGACTGATGCAGTTGCTCTGAATAATAAGGTATTATTCATCACTGTCACCCACACTGTCCTACAAAATATTACTGTCTGGGAGATCTGTATAAGAGTGTTGTGATACAAGGTCAGAATGCAAAAGCACAGGGGATTAATAAGACAGAAAGCAGATAGGAGATATACAGCAATATCTATATAGCAGACACAACTATGATGGACAGTGTTTAAGTTGTAGCAGACACAGCCATGGCCTGAATCCTGGGAGTGGATGTAGGCTGCATACAGAATCATACCCCACAACTGTACAGATGAGGCCAGAATGTCCAGTATATGGGTCCATATCTGTTGCCTGTCCACCTGGTAAGTCCGTGGGATGATCTCAGATATTTAGCCAGCAAACAGGGAATACAAGTGATTGTCAAACATCTATGAGAACAAACCTGCCACTGTAGCAACCCCCAAAACTGTTAGGAGAGTAATATGCCAGGTATGTCCACCCTACACCCCCATGTTGTCAAGCTGTGACCAGAGTGTGTACAGTAACAGAGTGAGATGTATGTGCATAATACTAATGTTTAATCTGGTACTTTGTGTGGCAACAGTCAGGTAGTGCTAACAAACATTGTTCCCACAGGTATGTTGGATATGAACACTGTGCTGAGAAATAAAGACTATTATAACCTGTGCTAGTACTGTTCACTTTAGTATTGTAGGGAATTGTGAGTGTTGCAGTTTCTCTGAATAATAAAGTATCACTGATCACTGTCACCCACACTGTGCTATATAATATAACTGTGTAGGAAGGCATGTATATGTGTGCATCAGGTCAGTAAAGATTGAAGAGGGCAGTATTCTAGATATGTCCCGGCACACCTGCATGTGGTTAACACGTGGCCAGAGTCTGTGCAGAAAGAGTTGGATAGTTATGTGCACAACATCAACCTGGAATCTGTGAGTATGTGTAGAAACAGTTAGTGTTAACAAACTTTCCCTCCACAGGTATACCAGGTAAGAGATGTATACTGCAGGTAAAACCAGTTCATGTCTAACTATGACGACAGCCATATCACTGTCCAAACTAAGGCTGTAGGGTAGTGTAGTAAGACTTGTAAGGTACAGATAACAGCACTGACTAGGAAAGTAATGTGGACTACAGGAATATACTAGCTGTTAATTGACATATTTCTCCCCCCCACACCATATCTCCAACAATAATCAAAATACCCACCACAACTGGTATGTAATGACACCTATGTTCTGATAATGTCCAATTGTTTGATAAATATTTTAATTGTTCCCATGTATGTGCTATATTGAATTATTCCAATATTGGTGGCATGATGCCATCAATGTACCTGCATGCTGTTCTTATTATCACTGTGGTCCCATATATGCATGTGTTCTGTTTGCTATGCAAGTGTTCCATGTCTGGCATCTGGGTTAATGGAAATATCTATGCATGCTGTTATACCTTACCCTGGAATGTGTTGACAATTGCTAACCCACATATGATGATAAAATCTAAACACAATAGCATGTTTGGGAAAGCCGGCCCCAGCAGACCTACCTGTCCCACCTCAGCTGGCCATGGCACAGGGCACCAGCATGTCTGGGGCTTAACCCAGGACCTCCCTGTTCATTGATCCTGCACCACCTTTGGGTGGAACCGTCTCAGGGGATGGGGCTCACCCCCCCCCCTGGGAGTGGGTGCAGACAGGTACCTGTCACCCGTCGCCAGGTTGGGGTCGTGGTGTGTAGAGAGATCAACCAGCAGCTTGGTGATCTTCTACACCAGCTTGAGGGCTGTGTGTTGCAACTAGAGTGCTAGTCTGGGTCTGCGACTCACCCCCAGCACAGCCACTATTGAGGCTGTGAAGGTGTAGTGGTGACTGCCCAAGGGTGGGGGCCTCAGTCTCACTGTTTCCACTAGGGGGCTCATGGGCTTCCGATTTCCCAACACCCCTCGCCATCAAGGTGTTTACCCCCCACATGTGTCATATACTGCCCCTGTATGCATCTTGTTTGTCTTGTCTGTTAACCTACCCAACCTACTTCCCCAAATATACCTACTACCCCTCACCAACATCCCACTCTCACCTAAAAAAAAAGGGCAATCTGTTCCCCAAAAAAAAAAAAAATCTCACCCCATACACAGCTGTCTATTTCACACACATGTCCACTGGACACATGTAATCCAGTCTAATTGGCATCACAACTTATTATTGTTGCCCTCACCCCCTCCCAGGGGTTTGAGTGTCCAAATCTACTTCTAAATTCAGTGTATATGCACAGCTATTGCTGTAGAAGAAATGGGCAGTTATCGACCTTCCCTACACCCTTCCTGCACATCCCTGGCTATTTTCCCTACTGTCTTTCCCTCTTTGTGCCCCTATTTCACCACTTTCCTATCAACCCCTTTTTATTTTCTTTTAAAGAAATTAGTGTGGGGTAAGCAGGAGTAAGCACTTTTAAGCAGCAGTAAGCAGGTATAAGCCTGTTTACGTGGTGGTAAAAAGTGCCTACACTGGTTAAGCAAATTAGAAGCTAACTGAGTATAAGAAACTGTAACCGGAAGTTAGCAGTGCTTACGTTCACGCAAACCCGCTTACAATTACTCAAAAGTGCTTTAATCACTCTGTATCCAACACCCCTTGTTCTGCCCAACAACAAAATAAACAGCCTCTGCAAGGCTCAAACCCAGAACTCTGCACACCACAGACAACATGATTTACCACTAAACCATGTCAGATATGCAGAATACTGATATATTCACAAGCATATCATCCAGCCCAGTCATTCAACAGTACAAAAAATGTATTCCAACATGTAGATTTATGTGTGTGTAAATATATTAATATCTAAACAGATACAACATATATATATATATATATATATATATATATATATATATATATATATATACATACAAATGCCTACATCTATAGATATATATGTCTACATCTATGTCTAAATATATACAGCAAGTTATATATATGTAAGCAGATATATATATATATATATATATATATATATATATATATATATATATATATATGTAGGTATATACAGACATAATAACCAAAGTCCAGAAGAACAGTGCAAACTCACCCAACAAGTAAATGACCCAAAAGCACTGTTTTGAGGAGAAACAAAGCACTGGATGTTTTGTGTGTGGTTCTTTCAATAAACTTAGACTTGTACCTACAGCTGTCCGGTATGGGAAAAATAACAAAAACATATATGTCCACATGCACCGTTAATGGGGTTGAGAGGCCACTAGCAATATACGTCTTGTACGAATAGGTATACCCCCCACAGCCAAACACATCCGCCCTGCAATACACTACCAAGTGTTGCAGATCCCATAACCAGGACCTGACACGACATTGGCACAAGATGTTAGCAGTACTCCATCCCACCTGTATGATGTCAGGCTGATATTGGTAACATATCATGCAGTACAGTCTGGCTCCCAAAGGTAATGTACAATGTGGAAGCTATCAACATCCCTAAGATACATATACACAGACACATATATGCAGATACAGCTATACATAAATATATATATACATATTTATATATATATATATATATATATATATATATATACACACACACACACACACACACACACACACACACACACACACACACACACATATATATAGATATATATGTGACTACACATACACACGCAGAGATATGTATAGTAAGATACATATGTAGAAGGTGCACACAATATGGAACAGCCACTATGCCTACAGTTAACACCTTAACAACTGGACAGTGTATGAGCCAGGGGCGGCTCATGCTATAGGACTGCAGAACTGCATACCCCCCCAAGCTGTGGAAAGAAAAAAAAAACAAAATAAAAATTTTGCGAAAAAATAAAAGTCTTGGACCTCCATGGATTATGGAACTCCAGACTGCTAGGAAACTGAATGCATGCATGATTTCAGAACTCCAGACTGCTAGGAGGAAAGGCCCTCTCTGCCCTGCAGCCTGGAGGTGTGTGTGTGTAAAATTCCCCAAGTGCTATATGGTGGTGGGTAGAGAACAGGCTTGAATGCTGTAACTTATATGGTGGTGAGTAGAGAACAGGCTTGAACCCTGCACTTGGGGCCCAGGTGGCAAGAACCTGAATTCCCTACCCACCACCATTTGTAAAACATTAGCAGGTTTTTCCCTCATATTTGTTCTGTTCCTCATAAAATCTGTGGTTTCTGTATTTTTGTGATCTAACAAAGTAAGTAGTGCATTGGTGCAGTGGTAGTATTGTTGCCTGACAGCTACTGGTTCTTTGGTTTGACTCTTGTCTGGGGTGCCATTTCTGTGGGTTTCCTCTGGGTGCTCTGCTGTTCTCCCATCTTACAAAGATATGTTTCTGTCTGGAGTGTTTCTCCCTGAGCCTCTGCTGAAAATTGGCTTTTGTTCCAAGTCAGACTTTCCTGGTTAACAAATGTTAAATAAAATTAACAAGCATTTGAATTTCAGATGTCATATTCTTCAGAAAGTACATGGTAACACAAAAGTTTTTATTCTAGCAATTTTCTAAGTTTATAAGATGGATATTTGAAATTTGTCCCTATTTGTGGGACTGCATTCCCCCATTATTGGCTTTGTCCAGGTTATTTGTGCTAAGGTTGACAGCTATGGTGAGAACTGAATTCACTAAATGGTAGCCGTTTAAGTTTCAGTCTTCCTCTCTTTCACAAAACAGCTTATTTGGCATAGTGATATGTTGCTCTGACTGTTTTGCATAGGTTCCTGAGTTCAGGACATGGCAGTGAAATGTATGGTGGTAACACAACATTTTATTCTAGCAACTTTCCAACATTATACAAGCAATATTTAAAATGTGTCCCTGTTTTTTGGGCTTTTACCCCCCCCCCAATAAATGTTGGCATTTTCAACATTTCTTGTGCTGCAAAGTTCAGAGATACAGCTGACTGAGTAGATTTTACAAGGAGCTGAGAGCTACAAGGGAGCAAAAGTTTAGTGCTGCTTATGCTGAGTCTGCTTGCATTGTTAATAGCACAACTAGTGTACTTGTGTTTTAATGCAGAAGGCTGTGGGTTCTACTCCCACAGTAGATAGATACATTGCTGATACTGTACTGTGTTGCAAAGGGGGTGGATGCGGCACTCCTTCTTGGTGAAGATACTTAGTAACTATGAACCTGTTATCAGTTTGCCATCCATTCCCTATTGCAATATTACTAGCTTATATTTTTTTTAGTGTAAGATAGGCAATTTATTCCTCAAGGGCAACAGGCAGTTTATTTGTAGATGAAACAATGAAATATAAAGTTGTTTGCTAGCAGCAACCTCTTCATTAGTTACAGATCTCTTTAATGTGAAATTATTTAGATGACTTTTTACTTCTTCAGAGATTGTGCATATGTACTGATTCTGGTAGACGTTTGAGTAGACTTTTATGATGGAAATGTTCTGAATTGGGCAGTTTTGTCATTGTTGGTGTATGCATTTTGTTTCATTGTTTACTGGAAAAATGTTTAAAACAATAAATTTTAAACACTCTCTAAAACTGTACTGTATTGTACAAGGAATATAATTTAATACAATCAGGAAGGTGTATCAAAGAGCATGTGTATGTTTCGTGTGCAAGGGGCCTGTGGTTTGAACACAGCTCAAACCCAAAGTTAATCTTTATCTGCCACTGGCAAAATGTATTTCCTTTGAATGTGGGTTTCAGTGCTGTTTCAATGAATGTGAGTTTCAAGGGCAGAGAAGTTTTAATGCTAAGTCTGTTTTCATTGTGAGACTGCATTGCTTTGTTTAACAGATATCTATTAGTGTTTGCACTGTAAAATGCAAAACAAAACTTTCAAATGAAGTCCAAATCATCTCACAAGTAAAGCAGTGTGCACATTAGTGTTTATGGTAAATGGGGTGAAATAGCCAAGTAATGGTTCATTGGAATGGCTGGAGGGGGGATGCTCCATTCACCCATAATTTTGTGAGGGTGGGAAGGGTGGCAAACTCAAAGACAGCCCCGGCTGTACTATACCTCTCAACTGTCCAGATTTTTGCAGAAAGAATAGATTTTTGCTTCTTATTTTTGGTTTGTTCCTCATAAAATGTGTGGTTTTCTGGCAAATCATTTAGGAATAAAGTCTAAATAATGACAGACCCTGAGTTTCAGACTTCATAACCTTCAGAAAAATGCATGCTAAAGCAAGACCTGTTATTCTATCAACTGTCTCAGTTTATACAAGAAGAAATTTTAGTACTGTTTATATGTTCCCCCAATATATTTGGCCTTATCCAGATATCCTGCATTAACAGGTTGAGAGGTACATGCAAATAAATTGCTTTATAGAATTAGGCATATCCAAACCTCTCAATTGTCCCCGATTTTGGCTCAAAATGTTGCTCTTCCCCTAATAATCACTCCCAAAATGGCAATTTTGGAAGAAAACATGGAGTGTTTACAATTAATAAATAACTGTAATAATCAAAGTTTTAGATTACTTTTATTTCAGAAATGCATGTAGATTATTTTATTTTGTCAGCTGCTCAAGTCAGCAGTACTAATATTAAAAAAGTGTCCCTTCTTTGACAGGTTCCCAGCTGTATTGTGTGGCTTTTTTATACTTTTGCATCACATTTTTGGTCCATTTTTCATAAAATTGTGTTTTTCTGGCAAATTAGTGGCAAATCATTAAAGACTGAAGTTAGAAAATAATGACAGACATTTCAGTTTCAGATTTCATACCCTTCAGAAAATGTATACTAATGCAAGACCTACTATTCTATTACCTTTCAAAGCTTATAAGAGCAATATTTAAAAATTGTCCTTATTTTTGGGCCTTTGTCCCACTTCTATGTATGGCTTTGTCCAGATTTCTTGCTCTGAGGTTGAGAGGTATGACAAATGTGTCAGGACCATCACAGTCAGCCAGGGACATTTCACAGTGTGACATACTTGTTGCACCCCACTCACCCATGTAGTGACTCTGGATGTGTCCAAGCAAGGCAAGGAGCAGTTATGCAGTGTAAATGTGCAGAGTACCCCCCATCCAAGGTAGACACAAGTACTACAGTGGCTTTTCATCTGTCCTTGATTTTGCAGAATATTCTGGTTTCTGTCATATTTTTATACTGTTGACTTATGCTTATTTTTCTTCAGAAAGTGCCTGTTGCTCTATGTTTAAGTGGCAATGCTTTAATGACCACCAGGTAAGCTTGTCTGAGATTATAAGATGCAAGTGAGTTTTAATAAGCATATTGTTAAAGAATTGCCAACATTGAAAGCCTTTCTGTTGTTGCCATAAAGAGAATACTTATATAACTAGATAACTTATAATCCTTGGGTATTGAAATGCATATGACAGTATTTGTAATAAAGGACAGGGTTACATTATTTTAAGAAGTTCATTACATTTGTTGGAGACTTGCAGTCATCTTTGCAGGCTTTACCTGCAAACTAAACAGAATACCAATCTAGCGTGTGTGGTCCATAACCTGTGCAGTAATCCTTCAAGCAATGTATGTTGAGCTTGTTTCTTGTTTGCTTTTCATTTTTTACTTTGATCATGTTTGCCTCATGAAACAAGTAGATAGTTGTTGTCAGGCAGCAGGCCTTTTTGTATAAGAAATATTTTTACAAGTGGGGATATCACAGAGATTGTTACTTTCAGCATGTTACTTGGTACTTTAATAAAGCTGAATATAAATTATAATTAGAACTGAAGTGCAAGGAGAAGTGGTTTGAATTGAGTGCTGCTTGTTTTTCTTATACTTGATTTTGACTGGCATTCCAGTAATGGATTTAAAAAGTAATTTATTTTTTCATGCCTCACAACCTTTTTGTTTCCATTTAGATATTCAGTAAGCTGTCATGCAGCCAATGCACTGAAATATTTCTTTTCTTATACACTTCATTTTGTCTTGATTGGACTCTCATAATGATGGTTTGGCACCCAGGGCAGCGTATTTTATTAAAGTTACAGGTTTTTTGTGGTTTTGAACATAGCTCCTCCCCTTTCTAGTTGACCACACCCATTCCCAATTGACCCCACCCATTCAGCTGTCTCCTACAGCCCCCCTTTGATTTGAAGTCACCAGCCGCCACTGGTATGAGCCACCCATACAAATGACAACCGTTGCCTGCAACATATTCCCACAGAGAGGTCATAGGATATAACACCACACACAGGTTTGCATAAATGGAAAACCTTTATTTATGTACTATTACAGTTGTATATGCCATGTCATATAGCTGTTCAGACACTGACATCCATACAAACAGAGTAATGCAACTGTGAAACAGTTATACTAATTCAGTAGTCTGGAAAGGTTTACAAATGTTGCTGCCCAGATAGATATCTGGATAATTATATATACATATATTTTCACCATATGTCCTGAACATGGAGTGTAGCCCTACCTCAGCCCCTATAGTCCCAACTCCATAGTGCAAGGGGATGTAAGGTGTGTATAGCAGGTATATTTGTAGACTATTGCTACTGTAATAGGGATTGTCTTCACAGACATGGTGTGTGTGGGAGTTCACATCTGCTTTTAAAACTTGTGCCACTGGCTACTGACAGGCATCCTAAGGACATCATAGTACAGTACCGCTGTTAGCACGTAATGCTCCTGTGGACTACAGAAGAGATATTGCTAATATATGTGGACATTCTGACATACTCTGGAAGTCCAGAGGTGTACACAGAACCCCTTAGTGCAAGACATGTGGACCAAGCCTGACAATGTGGATGTTAAATGCCATGTAGATGGGTATAACACGTAATGACTGTTATACATTTGCCCCCATAGGTTATGCATTCACACACCCCTATCTATCCTGACACATAATAACCACTGGTACAGAGGTGCCATGGTCAAATACTACCTACTAGATATTGACATACATCTGTACAGCATCCCACTGCTCTGTATGTCATGCATGACTGTTAAGGAAGGATGAGCAGCAGTACATCTGGCAAGTATCTGGACATGACATCTCACTGGGTACATACACTAAGCTGCTAGGCATGTAAGAAAGCACTGTGCAGGCTACATGCAGACTGGCTCAACACTGGCCTACATTTGCTAGGGGGGGAATGCACATGTACCTGCATATATAGCAGGCTCTACAGGCATGTCACAGCCCAGAGTACAATACATCAGTGTGAAAGTGCATAACCACAGCCAATGTGAACACAGCCACAGCCACGTATGGTAAGCTAGCATTATATTACAATATATGGACTATTTGTTCAACACCAACCTCATATGTGCCACTCACACACTTACCCTACAAATAACGGGCCACTACACAGTGTGGTCTGATGCCTGTCTGTGGTAAGGGACATGTGTGTGTATGGCGCTACAAACATGTAAGCTGATAGGGTAACATACAGTGGAGCAGCATGTAACATCAGATAGAACGGGACCAAGAACAATGACATCTACCACAGTCTGTATTCAGGCCAAAGTACATATTATCAATACACACACTGTCGACATTCACCTTATGTACACGGACCTTAGTACTGTGAACACATCCACAGAATGTCCAGGTGATGTCATCAGATATAACCCCTACTATACATAACATGTGTAGCAGTCTATCTCATTGGGTTGTTATTAGTTATGATGTCACTAATTATGGTGTACAGCACATATACACCTCTTACTGCATGGCATATGTACAAAGGTTGACAGAGCTGTGGCTGGAGGCACAGACACAGGGCCAGTATTGACATGTTGCTGTGATAACCTCATACATTTACTGTTGTAACAAGGTTTGTTGCAACATATGTCCTATGAGAGATATGAAGTCAGTAACTCTCACAGCTGTCACCATCTACAGACTACAATCCTCACACTACCTTATGCAGTCCACAGGTAGGTGCTTTGTGGGTAACACATGAAACAAAAGGCACCACACACTGATCCTACAGATGGGGTTTCCTCATAAACATAACATTGACATGGCAGTTATTAAAACATGTAGGACAGCCATATCCATACACACCCTGTTAAACCAACATCACTCCAAATGCAGTATAGCTGCACTTATAGTCTGTAGTCAGGTCAGGCACATCTCCCTCCTGCGTATTGCTCTGTTTCAACAGTGTATGTTGTTAGAGGTAAGTCCCCAATCCATCTCAAATGCTGTTTGCCAAACAACAGAACAAGTTCCTGATCACAGTGAATGAAAAGGCCCAACACCATCATGATGTTCCTAGATATTGGAGTATGTTTCCATGCAACTGGCAATGGGAATGTTACCACGTCTGTTCCACATGCAATCAGCTAGAGGAGGGCTGCAATTCATGCAGAGGCCATCAGCTGATCATGAGCACCAATTAAAATACACATGCTGCTGCCTAAGCAAAGCAGATGTAAGTCTCCACATCCACCAGAGATGGAGTGAGAGATGCAGACAGAGGCAAAGTAAAGTCAGGGAGGAATGGGAGAGTAAAACTTAAACATGTCTGTGTTGCACACCTACAAGCACTTGGTATCAACCCCCTGATGACTATGTAATGCTATCACATTTCCATGCAGTTATTGGATGCATCACATAGGTTACATATTGAGGAGCCCTCGAAAAGTATATGTGATGGTGAGTGGCATCTGCAACAGGGATATGGTAGCTATACAGTATGTGTAGTACACGTGCCTGTCCGCATGAACAGGTGCCAGTTTCAACACAGCCACACTGTCACAGGGATGCACACACATTGACACACTTGGCAGGGCCAAGAATACAACTCATCACTAGTGAGATTTCCACAACACATTACTGTGCAGGTATCACATGTACCACAGGGGTCATACAGAGGTTATATGGGCAAAGGGTATGTGGAGGTGTCTGACATTGGACAGCATGCTTCAGTATGCCAATGGGGGTTGTAGTGAGTGTGAATGTCATCAAATGCATCATACAATACACACACACACACACACACACACACACACACACACACACACACACACACACACGTACCAGTACTGACATGCATGGGTGCATTGCTTCATGGATGTGTAGTGATTGACTGTGCCAGACAGCTATACAAGGCTAGGTAATGGGTATACCTTGGCATCAGCCCACATGACAATGGTCTGCATTGTGGCTCATGGGTGTAGTTTCTGGCTTTGCCCACAAAAGTGGGTATTGTATTCACCATTCAGTCACCTCGGTGACTATTGTGTGTGGCCAATGTTGTGCATTGCTTGCCATGTATGTGTTCCTTAGTCCATAACATGGATGTGTCTGGGATGTGCACACCTCCCACATGCCTGTACAGTGACATGTGGAACTGTACCTGGGGTGTCTGGCCCATGTTGTGTACACCGATTATCATCAGATGTCCCAGTCCTGGCCTGATGTGGCGGGAATTGGTAATGGACAGCAGGTTTACCCTGCACCTACACTGATAGCATGATACTGACATTCCCTGGCATCTGTCCATACAGGGCATGTTTTTAGGCATGGTATGTCCTTTGTGGGTCACATTTGATAGCACCACATGTGTTGCAGGTGTCCAGTGGGGAACATGGGGAAGGTGCACTGTTGGCATGTATGCGCCTATTGGACAGATGGACAGGGTGCCATGCCCTCTGTAGCCCACTGCACTCTCACCATGGTTACTAGCAGTGAGCAATATGCAGGGCACTACCAACATAGTGGCTGTTGCCTAGGCATGTGTTTGTGTGTATGAGACATGGATTGTGAGTGTTCTCTGGGTAATATTAGGGTTGCTAACTTTGTTTGCCTGGCCTTGATGTCACATGTAGGGGTATGGATTTACAGCCCAGCCTATCAGCATTTCACATATGTTATCCCTGTACAGTGGACATTGTGATATATACTACGGCCACCATATAAGAAATTTGCAAAACCCACTCATATTGACCCCAGTTGTTACACACTCACAGCCACATCCACACAAGATACGAGTTACAAACACAGACACACACTTGTCATGTCTGGGATTAGAACTCCTACCTAACTAGTTTATTACACTACAGCACTATGCAGTTACAGGGCACACCACAGAGATTACTGGAATGCTCTTTTCCCAAAGCTGTATTTCACAATGAATGACATCAGCAGGATTGCCAAAGTAGGGCGTTCAAATTGTAGTGAGTGTGACTAGGTTAAAACGCATTGCTCCCTACACAGACATTAAAACAAACACAAAACATCCACAACCGACATGTGGGGGAAATAGAACCCCTACCAGAGTTTGATATCTACTATTAGCATGAAGCTCTTATAGGACGCACCACAGGGATCACTGGAGTACTCCTTCCCAAAGGTGTATTTCACAATGAATGACATCAGCAGGATTGCCAAAGCAAGGCATTTGAATTGTAGTGAATGTGGCTAGGCTAAAATGCATTGCTTCCTACACAGACATTGAAACACACACAAAACATCCACAACCGACATGTGTGGGCATAGAACCCCCTACCAGGGTTCTATATCACACTACAGCATGAAGCTGTTATAGGACACACCACAGGGATTACTGGAGTGTGCCTTCTCCAAAGCTGTATTTCTCAATGAATGACAGCAGGATTGCCAAATTAGGGCAATTGAATTGTAGTGAGTGTGACTACCCTAAAAAGCATTACCCTCTACACAGACAGAGACAGATAGACACACACACAGTTGCCATGTCTGAGATTGGAACTCCTACCTAACTAGTTTATTGTACTACAGCAGTACACAGTTATAGGACGCGCCACTGAGATTATTGGGCTACAACTTTCCCAAAGGTGTATTTCACAGTGGATGACCTCAGCAGGCTTGTCATAATGGGGCTATGGGGAGGGCAGTGTGTGTGCATGGGCCATAACCCATTCATCTAGAGGTTGACATACCACATGCAGGCACATGCAGGGCCATATTTCACAGGTACATGTATACAGCTGCTAGATGACTATTTCCTTGTACAGTCATGTTACATAACTAGCACTTGCACCACATAGTCTGTAATGCTGACAGATACCAGTGGCTAGTATCTACAGTGAGTGACATCTGAACCTCATGTTGTTGTGGCCCTTTGGCTGTGTGCCGGGTGGGACAGGCCTGGATGGCTCCTTGTCACAGTCACCCTCTTCCACACATCCATATACATCTACTTTTGGCTTATTATAGTGTGTTGTCCTTAGATATATGTCTATATCCCTTTCCAGTGTGTGTGCAAAGCATGAATGGTGCATTCTGAGCAGTGTCTGCACTAACATCTGTGACTGCCAGATATGTCTGGTCCACTGGTGTTTGCAGACATGGCCTTCATTTGTTTAAGTGTGTGAGCATGCCTAGTATGCCCATCTGTGTTGAATGTGTGGATCGAGTCCAGGTAGTTTGTACTGCAGTGCAGACCTTTGTGTTGTACACCTACAGGTAGCATACTGTTTCTGCAGGGTATCCATCTATCATTTGGCAATATGGGGATAAACTGTGCAGGGGATAGTGTGTACTGTAGGTGATTATGTCTGTGCTGCTTCAGCTGTATGGTACTGCTGTTAGCAGAGATATTCAGACATGTACTGTTATACACAGTGATGTTTTCTGTCCTCATGTACTGTCAGGTGGACATTCTTGCTCACAGTGATGTCTGGGGGGACAAGCATGACTGCGGCTGTGGCTGGTATTGTGGGCAGACACCTACATATTCATGGTAAGTTATGCCATTCTGGAGGGGGAGCTACAGACACTTGGTGCTGGGTTTGTGTATCCAGTTCAGCTCCTTGGTACAGTACTGGCAGAGGATCCCATACTTGTATGCCCATCAGCATGACAGTATGGGCTTATCTTGCTGTGGCAATGCCTCACAGCTGTACAGATTCACACAGGTCAGCCAGGGGCCACGGATCAGGACATTTACCCTATTGTGGTGTACGGGCAGGTGTGTAGCCACCCATGTATGTGTTTGCAGCCAGGGATAGTGTGTGTACATAACTTGGTGTTGGATGCTGCACATTCCATGCAACCCATGGTCCCACCCCTTCTGTTATTCTAACCTCTTCCATACATTATGCATACATTCTCTGATACTTACCCTAAGAGTATCACCCCATCACAGGTCTGTGTTAGTGTTGGTCCACAGTTCATGCAGAGGGACATGTTGGACATGTTACTGTGGTTTGTACACATGGCCTTGTATATGGCTTATGTGGAATGTGTTATGTTGTTATTTGGGTGTCCGTGACATAACATGCATTGGCAGTACATGTGAGACACAGGCCTTTGGAAGATGCCTGTGGGGCATTAGGTGTTGCTGCATGCCAGATGTGGCAGGTCATTGCATTCTGTCAGTCCTACAGTCCCATACCACCATACAGTATATTCCCCAGGGGTGACAGGGTAGGTATGATAGGTGCTCATGTCAATATGTCTTAACAGTCTTGCTCACGTGGTGTGGATGCTGGCAGGATGCTAACTACAGTTAGGGTCACACCTGTATGGCACACCTGCACTGCATGCTGCAGTCTTCCGCTATTGCCACATACAAGTGGGGTCTTACTTTACCCATTCCCCACAGCAGGGATATGACCAGAGAGATGCCTGTGGGTGGTGTTTGCATGAGCTCGGTGCATGTGTACTATGGACACAGATATGGATTGGGCATTCCAGTTATGTTTGCATGTGCAGGTACATCAGCTGTTTCCCAGTACATCAGTCCTACCTCCTTTGTGATCTGTGAGTGTTTGGGCAGACAGCACCAGTATCCCCTACTACAGGACCAAATAATGGGATGCATACCCGTATGTAGTTTTCCAAGGGTGTGTCCATTTCACACTAGCACAATATATACCATATGTCTGGGGTACTTTCCCCTGTGTACTGCTTGTATATCTAGACCAACAGCTATGCCATGTCAGACTTTCAGATGGTGACACATATTACCACCATACATTTGCAATGGCTTACTGCTAGCTTGTATTATACTGATGGGTATTGTGTATGGCATTGCAGTTGTGAGGACATGTCCCTGTCATCAGTGGTAGTGGGCAATGGCCACCAGGCTTACCTCAACATGCATACATACTGACCGCTCTCACATGATATGGGACACACACCAACCTAACACACATACCTGCATATTGTGCACATGCAACAACCTATCCTGCTACCTTGGCCACCTCTGTGCATCTGTACTTCACTGGTATTAGACCTACACATACATGCTACTACATTTCTACATAGGGTTGTGGGGGGTACACCTGACTGTTACGATATGTGTACACATTGGGGGGCACACCAGACAAGTTACTACATAATTAAGTAGGGTTGGGGGGAGCACACCTGACTGTTTCTGCATTCCTACATAGGACTGGGGGGCACACCTGACTATTTCTACATATCTACACAGGACTGGGGGGGCACACCTGACTGTTACTACATTTCTACGTAGGATGGGGGGCACACCTGACTATTTCTACATTTCAACACAGGATGGGGGGCACACCTGACTGTTATTACATTACTACGTAGGATGGGGAGGGAGGGGCACATCTGACACTTGTACACATTTCCTATGACTGTACTGATTATGTCAGGTAATCCATTTCATTCTGTATCTAACCTATCATGCTGACTAAAAGCATAGCAGTGTACTACAGATCTTAACTTTGATTTACCTGCATAGTTTCTGACTTCCTACCCTTCAGAACTAACATCCCACTGCCTGACTTGCTATAGTCTGTCTGTGTAGGCTGGGGGGATGTTACCCATAGGCATCATTCAGAGGCCATAGCACAGCCATCATTCAGAGGCCATAGCACAGCCTTTGTTTGTGATTGTCTACACCTGTCCTGCTGGCTGTGACTGTTGTTGGGTATGTGAACCCCCCACTGACTGGCATGTGTGAGTCACATACCTTGTGGGTGTCCCAGTATTGAAGGTGGTGCTGCAGGGTTGCCTATGTCGGATGCACATGGTACACTCCCTACACATGATTGAGCACAGGTAATGTCATGCTTGGCATCCCTTTTACTGTATGTGAGAGTCAGAGAGAGGTGTTATTCCCTGGATCCCTCCTGTGTCAGTGTATGTGCTATGCATTGCCTCTTTGCCAAATCAAGGGCATACTGGGCATGCCTCCTTCTCCCTACTGGGGCAGGCTTAGGTTGTTCCTCCTCTGAGTCACTCTGTGCCTTTGCAGGCCTTGGCAATGGTGGGGTACTGTGTGGCCCTGCCCCATGCTGTTCCTGCTGAAGCTGTTTCCGCAAGATCATATTGTGTAGCACAGCACATACAATGACAATTTGGGTACATGTAGCTGATGAATTCTGCAAGGCTCCACTGGATTTGTCCAGGAACTGGAACGGTGACATGAGCATCCCAAACACACCCTCTACTATAATTATTGTCTGTGCATGTGCCTTATTATGTAGTTCTTGTTCAGGTGTGTGTGCATTTCTGATGGGTGCCATCTGCCACAGCTCCAGTGCGTATCCAGCATCCCACACAGGTGACCATGTGGGATGTCCCCACTGGCAAATCTCTGGATCTCTGGTACAGCTGCATCAGATGCCAGATGTGGGAATTGTGATAACTTCCAGGGCAGCCAGCACACACATTCATTATTATGCCCTGGGCATCACACATGACCTGGCAGTTGATGGAGGGGAAGCCCTTGCGGTTCATCTAGACCCTATCCCGCTCACCGGGTAGTGCTTTGATGCATATGTGCATGCAGTCTATAGCACCCTTTACCTCAGGGTATTCTGCTATTTGGTGGAACAGTTGCATATTGATGGCCAACGCCTCACGGGTGTTGAGGAAATATACGTGCTCACCGACATGTACTGACATGGCATCCAGAAACTGGTGGAGTACCCTGGATGCTGACACCTGAGAGATCCCCATTATATCCCCAGTTGGACTTTGGAAGGTACCTGTAGCTAGTACACTTAGTCCTACACATACCTTGGTATCCACTGAGATAGGTTCTCCTCTGTTAGTTCTGTGTATCAGGCGTGGCCGGCACAACTCAACAATTTGCTGTAGGAGGTCCCTGTCCACCCTATAGCACTACACTATCTCCAGCTCATGTAGACCCAGGTAGGTTACCCTGGGTCTGTACACTCTTCTCCATTTCCTCACTGTGGGTTGGTCAACAGCATTCACAACCTCACCATCCTCAGCCTCTTCCACAAGTTGTTGTATGATAGCTATTGCAGCCCCTATCATTTTGTTGTTTTGTTTATTAAATGTTCGCCGCTTGAATACACCTTTGGTGTAGAGTGTGGGAAAAAGGAGAGTGGAAGGTGCTTGCATAGTTTATAGTAGTGGTCTGGGCTGGGCTGGTCTGCTGCCTGTGTAATTGGCTGATTCTGATGCATTTCACCTGCCAGCTATGCTAGTTTTCCTAGATTACCTTTCTACTGCTGTTTTCCCTTCCCATTATATTCCTGTTTAAGCCCGGGGGTGCGCCGTGCAAACAGAGTGCTCAAATGTGCACAGAGCTGCAATTTCCTGGTTTAACTTCATTTTTTTATACCTTTAAAACCCAGTGCGTGGCACGCATACCCGCTTAGGCAATGTAAAGAGTGCTAGGCAGCCTCAGACACATCCCCTTGCTTAGCTGTGCTAAGCTAGGAGCAAACCTGAGCCACAGGACTCCAATCCACTTACAGTATGCCTGACATACCCCTTGACATCAGCTAACTCCTAGGCTTGCACCAAGCTATTCCTACTCTTCCACTGTTGAGACCTGACTAGCATGCTGGGGAAAACTGGGATTCACTATCATTCTCCTCATTTGCATAGGATTGCCTGCTAATGCATAGTTACATGTCTCACACTGAGCCTCCCCCTTAGCAACCACTAATCACTGGCCATGTTGTCTTCTGCCTGCCATTGACTTTCATGGTAGAATAGTGATTTTTAGTCAGAATCTTATGTCAGGTTTATTTTCTTATTTTCCCCTGATCCTATTTGCGGGCCGCTGCCCTATGCTTAAACTGCCGAGATCGGCTAAAAAAAAAAAGTTTATTTTTTTTACTTTTTAAGCTGTTTGCAATGCCAATGGTCTTATACTTGGCCATTGGCATGCTTCCTGACTGATATGCAACCTTTATTTGGAGCTGTCATGGCTCCATTTTGGATTTTGAAGAAATGTTCTCTGTTACTAACTGAGTACATTTCTGCAGATTACACTAGTCCTGCACGGCCGGTTTCAAGTTTTCTGGATTGTAAATTCACCTCACTTGCATGGATTTCTCCTGCAAATGGGGTGATTTGTATACAGGGGCTTAGTCCGTGCAGGACTAGTGCAGGAGTGCTCCTGCATGCCCCTGAAGGCTATTCCTGGATTGCACGGCAGACATATTGCCTGCTAGAGCTCCTGCACTAATCCTGCATGCCATGCAAGGCATGCAGAATCTGGGGGAATGCCTTTGTAAGTACTTAGATAAGGAGTAAAAAACACCAGTCACAATAAAAAGTGCAAACTATGTATACACTACTGTTCCAAACATTATCAATGAATATGATCTGTTTATATGCTCTTGGATTAAACCTTTTGCTATAGCTTACATGGCTTTTAATATGCAAAGCAGAAAAGTATATTGCTTGTTACTGCTATGTATAACAGATCTGATGAAACTCTTGACAAGGTCAAAAGCACACATCTCTTGTTTTAACTTAATAAGCCATGGTACCAGTTTGAATGGTGGTTTCTTATTTTTAATAAGAATGCAAAGTGATTGTTGACATGGATCTTACATGAGATTTTTTGGCAATGGTTTATTTTAATAATTCATGTGCTAATTTTAAGAGTAATCATTCTTGTATAATTACTTTTCCTTTTTTTTTTGTTTTTGTTTTGTTTTTCCTTAACAAAAGTGTGCACTACCCTTAAGGCATGAAAACTATACTTCTTTGGTACAAGGTTATGTTGTCTAACAGCACCTTTGGTAATACAGTGTTGCTTCCCTATGATACATATAATGTGACTTCCTAATGTTTGGCCATGTGTATGAGTTTTTTTTTTTTGCTTAGCTAGACCTGTTGAGCGAATATGGCATCACCACTCAGTGGGTTAAACAGAGCTCTTAGCTGGTGTCAGAGGGAGACCAGGACTTTCCTGTGGAGCACCTGACTGGTCAGTATGATGGTCAGTTATGTAACATGGAAAAGCTTGCCAGGATGGTGAGTGATTCCACAGGCATAACCCATTCTGGTTAGCAGTGCAAGCAGTATATTGCAACCTATGGTGATATGCCACTCCTACTTGCTTTGCCAGCAATAGGTAGAAGTTAGTGAATGTGTCAGCTATGTACCCCAAGCACTGTGTATTAGTATTTTTTCTTGCTATTTTGTGTGCATTTTTTCATCTACTTTACAAATACATTACAGTTATTAAGTTCCCCCTACTTTCTTTTAAAGTAACAGAGAAATATGAACAGATTAGGAGGGTAGAATGGGTCTCCCAGTGAAAGGGTTCATTTACTATATACATTACTGTATTATGCAATTACTACTCTGTTTGTAGCATTGATTCATATGAATGTGTTCTAGCATTTCTCTTTCTGTTTTCTTTTTCTAATGCATCAACATGCCACTATGTGGTACAGACATTAGATCATCACCAGTCACCTGGGTCTGTATTCATTAGTTCATGGGGTGATGGCTCACCAGTGGCTTCTAAGCCTTCATCTTAACAGGACTGCACAGATAACCCTACTAAAAGTGCTTGGGAAAATAAAGTGAAATTTGAAAACAAATACTACTGAAAAGTTCGATGTTGGCCTCTAAGTTCTCTGAAGACTGAGACAGAAGCGGAAGCGTGTTATCTGAGGGTTTCCCAGTGGGGTCCCCTATAGTAACCTAGTATCAGTTGAGGAGGCTGGTTGCATTCAAGGTGCACTGGGCATTACATATAAGCCTTTCCCCGGTAAATTGCCTCCTGGCATGGCGGGTGGAATCATGTGACTGGCCAGGCAAAAACCAATGGATGACCATGGGCAGACTCTGCCCAAGACATCCACCACAGGGGTGACCGGTGTCTGTAAATGTCATCCTCTGGGCCTGTCTGGTATGATCCTCTGTGCCTTGTCAGTCACTCATTCATGCATTCTATTCTGTTTTGTGCCATTCCATGCACATCATTGTTTGTAGTACAAACCTTTTCATAACCAGTTGCCCACTCTCTGTATGCCTGTGTCATTCATCTGTGGTCCCCATCTTTGTATCAGTGCCACCCTTGTCTGACTCCACTTAATCTTTGTCTTCCCCTCCTATCTTTCTAACTCCCTCTATCTCACCCCCACATACTTACTTCATACTTATTACCTTCTGCACCTATATGAAAAGAGCAGCTATCCCCCAAAAAAAGCAATGCCTTTTCACCTCATTTTTTATCTCACACTCTTTCCTCCTAGTTTATATGATGATAAATGTTGGCACTTTGTTGTAATGGACATTTTTGGCCTGTTAACACTGCCAAGTTGCAGCAGTCAGGCATTTCACTGTGTCTATGAGCATGCAGAACCCTGTAAAAGGTTCTTTATGTTATTTGAAATATTGATCACATTAGGTACACTAGTACAGCCCTATCCATAAAGTTTCGCAGCATGTCTGCTACCTGTAACTCAACAACACTAATTTACTTTGTATAACTTTTCTTGACATACTGATACTATGCTTTTTTATACATGTCAAAACATGGCAAAATGACTCCATGTTGCACTACTGAATGTGTCATATTTAATGTTGAGCCATGGCACAATGACATTTCCTGGATACCCCTCTCTCTCACATGCACTCCCAGATGCACACACAAATTCACACACACACATACACACACACACACACACACACACACACACACACACACACACACACACGCGCGCACACACACGCACACATACACACACTAGTAAATTTGTCCCCTAGCCTAACCTTAACTCTAACCTCTCCTGCAACCATGCACACATTAAATCCCCTTGCCCAACCATAACTCTACCCCCTAACCAGCAAACACATGCACATGCAAAGATAGGCACAGACATTCTGCTTGTGCGTGTGTGTGTGTGTGTGTGTGTGTGTGTGTGTGTGTGTGTGTGTGTGTGTGTGTGTGTGTGTGCACGTGTGAGTGTGTGTGTGCGTGTGTGTGTGTGTGTGTGTGTGTGTGTGTGTGTGTGTGTGTGTGTGTGTGTGTGTGCACATGTGCATGTTTTTGTATGTGTGTGCGTGTGTGTATTTATATGTAGTGTGTGTCCAAGCTCTTATATAGTGGTAATGTTACTGAAAGGCTTTTTCCTAAGGTACGTAGTAGAGTTACCCAGACTGGACAAGGGCAGCGTTAGTATCAGGGTTAGGGTAAAGAGGCATCACTAAGGTGGTGCATAGGTCACTTACCAACAGAAAATGGTCTAGAACTAGATGCTGATTAAGTTCATGTGGCAGTAACCATGTGCGATATACTGGTTAATCTTCTCATATGTTATTCTTAGGGATAGAACAATCACTGTCAACGTTATTTCCTCACTTTTCAGAAATAATATCACTAAGAAAGCTGCTAAAGTATAAAGCATTTTGGGACCGGTGAGCAGATAAAGATTAGAGCTCTGAGGTACTAAAATGGTGAGGAACCACTGCACCAGCTCTAATGTACTAAGATATAAGACTTTCTATAACCGTATAAGTTGATGACAGTCAATTACAGTTATGATCTGCTATGGCAATTGATTATGCATCCGGAACATTAACATATATGCTGTCTCATTATACTCAGACTGAAAAAGAATTGCTTGATATAGTAAATTTATTTATGAAATTCTCACACACTTCATCTTTATGTCTGCAGAGAATATTATTGGCATTTTTAAAGGAATGTGATCTACAAGAGTAGAAGTAAGGAAACTTGATGTATTTTGCAGGCCCCATTAGAAGAATTTATCTCAAAATGAACTAAAAAGAATAAGCCTGAGGAAAATGTAGACATGCCATTGGTAGTAACATAAGTATCATTGATTATTGGGAGCTTTCAAGAATTGAAGACTACTACAGGAGATGGTGTATATACACAATTTCTGCAAGATATCAGCATGAAAGAATGGCTGGGGTGAGTGAAGCAGGTGCAACCTTTGCTCAAGCCCTGTCTTCCCTTCAGAGATGAGTTGACATGCTTCAAGAGTTTATGGTAAGAAGTATCAAAAGAGGTCATACTATAGAACTCTGCATTTGGATGCTTCTGAAACTATTTAAATCTTACCAAGAAAAACTATCAAAATGCAAGGAAAGAGTGTTAGTCATATTGTATTGCCCTGGCACATCTGTGTAAATTAAGCAGGTAATTCAGGACTGTGAACGATGAAACATGTTCATGGATCAGAACAAAGAACAGGAGTCAATTTCACATGAGATTGTATCATTGCCAAGACTGAAGATAAGTGTTGGTTTAATCCAGTTTAATAATCGTAACTTCTTGCTCTGTATCAGCTACCACTCAGCATATGCTAAAGTTATTCCACTAAAAGAAAATATAGCACATTTGGTAATTACCATAATAAAATCCATTTTCACCAAATTTGGTACACTAAAATGTTGAGTCCGTCAATGGTGTATGTAGTGCAGGGGGGATTGCCCCCCTGTTAGCAGTGTTAAGGTAAGTGTTTGTTGTTTTATTTTATTTTTTATATGTTCAACATTTTAAATGTTGATCATATGGTCTCGGCCATATGGTCTTCGACATTTTTGAATGTCAAACATGTAAAGTAGACCCATATATATATATATATATATATATATATATATATATATATATATATATACACACACACACACACACACACACACACACACACACACACACACACACACACACACACACACACACACACACACACACACACACACACACACACACACACACATATATATATATTTATGGATCTAGGACTTATGCATGAATGTGCAAAGTCCCGAATCTATAATCACTGAATATATATTAACGAAAGCGCTTTCGTTAATATATGTTAAAAAAAAAAAAGAAAGAAATCTACTTTTATGCAGGGGGCTTAGCCCCCCCTGTGCCCCCCACACACCCCCTACTTTAATATTCTCACACCGAGACCGCACTACAGTGAGGAAAAGGGAATTTTCCCTTATCCACACCATAGTGCGGTCTTGCATATAGGCATACTTATGCGAAAGTGCTTTTTTTGTCAAAAGCACTTTTGCGCAAGTATGGCAAACCGAAATTAGTTTCTCTGATTTTGTCTTCGGGGATATGTATGGATCCTATATATATATATATATATATGTATATATATATATATATATATATATATATATATATATATATATAGTTCCCCTTTATAATCTCGAAATACTGAAATCTCGAATTTCAGTATCTCGAGACTATAAAGGTGAATTTTTAAAATAGTGAAAGTGCATAAACGTGAATTAGAATATCTCAAACTCATGGTTATGGCTTTACGCTATGTTACATGCTGTGTTTTGTGTGGATGGTGTCCAGTGTCGTGTATGGATTTAGGTGGAATTTAAGGAAACTGAGTGTTTTGTAAGGGGTTTGGGTGAGAGTTTGAGTGTATGTCAGTGTGTTTGTAAGTTGTATGTTTGGGTTAGGGTAGGCAGGTGAAAGTATGAGTGTGTAAGTGTTGGATGTGTTGGTGTTTGTTATATGTGTGATGTGTGTGTTTGTGTGTGAGTGTGTGTGTATGTGTGTGTGTGTGTGTGTGTGTGTGTGTGTGTGTGTTGTGTGCGAGGGACTGTAGAATGTCTGGGTGTGAGTTTTCCTTTTTTTCTGTTTGTGCAATCTCAGGTTTGTAGTGTAGGTTTGTGGATGTGTGGTGTTATGTTTTTGTGTGTTTTTTTTTGTTTTGTACTGTGGGTATTGGGGTGTATGTGGTGTGGTGTATGCTATGTGTTCGGGATTTCAAATTTCACGGTTTTGGGCTGTCGGTATTTTGTGGATTTGGCTTTATGGTTTCAAGATACTGAAATTCGAGATTTCAGTATTTCAAGATTATAAAGGAGAACTATATATATATATATATATATATATATATATATATATATATATATATATCCATCCATCCATCCTCTACCAATTTTTCCTGTATTTGCACTTGGGGTCGGGGTATCACTTCAACTGTAACATTCATCTCGAGCCAAGGTTTACACTGCCGGGTGGCTATCCCTGCCATGGTATATAAATATATGTATATATATATATATATATATATATATATATATATATATATATATATACATTATAATGGAATTCATTATTTTATTTTGCTATAAATGAAAACTTGTCAGTAATGTACATTCTCTGTTACTCAGTCTCAGATGGTCAAGTAGAAAGAATGATACTAGAAGCAAAAACATTCCGTAGAAATGTAAACTCTTTACTATTCACAGCAAATACTAATTAAATAAGCAGAGAGGTGAACACGAAACCATTCAAATGCCAGGTTATTCTTGCCACTGGAAAACTGTGGTAGTCAAATAATACAAATGTGAAAAAATATACTCCAAACGTATTAACTACGTATTTGCTACTTATTTCTATCTGCTAGCCGAGAGGTGTTTACTCTGCTGGGAGCTTTATTTTATTTCGTTGATCTTTACTATTCACAACTATTCACTTTCATGAGAATAGAAAAACACACTTTTACTTATTATTGGACTTTCACAAGCAAAACTTTACTGGGATGAAGGATGGCATCAAATCTTTCTGCAACGTTTCTTCACTAGTACTAGGAAGCAGATAACCAGCACTGGCACTACTGCAGAGGAAAACAGCAAAACACAGCACTGCAGGAACCAAAGACCCTTCTGCAGAAGATATGAAAATATCTAAACAAACAGCAGCAGGATCAACACGACAAGTAGAATAAAATAATTTATTAGTAACAGGATAAGTGTGTTCAGAAAACAATTTCCTTCATCAGATCCTAACATTAACTGACATGCATATAACTGTATATACTACTTTTAAAATGTCATAAGCCAATCAGCAGAACTCAGATGGCCCATGCAATTTCCTGGTGAATCACAGAACAGCTGATGTCATTTCCTGATACATCATAACCCATTCTCAAAACAAATAAAAAATGCATATGTGAAAACACATACTAAAATATGGATAAATATAAAAGCATAAAAAGGACATAACTATAACACATAAAAATTGTATAAAACTTCATAAATGTGTTTAACATAACCAGATCAGTCTTCTGTAACAATCAGGACTTATCAAAGTTGCAGTGCAGTTTTCTCTAAAGAAATACTGCAGTTACTCAAACCTGTTGTGAGGGCAACTCATTCTTTATGATGCATTTAATTCAAGCCATAGAAATTTGAACTGTTATTCTCAGAGGTGATAATCAATTAATGAGCAATTCAAATTTCCCTGTTCACTGCAAATATGCGCATTCCTGCAACTTAGTCAAAAGATCAATTATGTACCAAGAATGTACATAGTTCAAAATATTGTTCTTTTGTAATTATATTTTGTTTTCTATTGGATATAAGACTCAATAGCAAAACATTTTTCCAGTTACACTTAATTTGTGAAATGTACAGTTTTACATATTACTATATATAGCGGGCAAATGTTTCTTCAATAAAAAGGGATGATACACAGGAATTTAAAGTGCATTTGTCACTTTTGTTACCATATTGTTTTGCATTTACTTTCATTTCCCAGAATACTCCTCATGCAAAGGTTGCAAATGATTCTACAAAAAAATTAAGACTATTATGTGTTGCCTTAGTTTCACTGTTCGCTCGGCTTTTCTTTATAACTACCCCGACAAATTCCATCATGGTAGGTATTGGACATTGATTTACCTACATCTCAAAACATGATAGATAAGGTAAACTAACTTACATTTAGTGGAACAGCCTCATACTTACATTGTGATTTCCCTTCACCATCCTTACCTGGACTAATTTTCAATACATGGTGTTCCTCCAGTAAGAATTAGTTGACTATTTAGTTCTTTTCTAGTAAGTAATAAATTATTGCTGATGCATTTTTCATGGAAATATAGTAGCTATACATAAATTTATATAGTGAAGCATTATAGGTTCATCTCTTACAATATTATGACAAGGATTTTCAGCATACAGAAAACAAATTCAGGTGCCATCCTTACCAGCAAAATAAAATGCAAAACAACAATGTTTTGCTTCAAAAACTGTATACAGTAAGGTAGTTATATCCAACTGAAAAGGTTTGTTACTTATATTTACAATACACTTTGTACTGTTACGTGTAAGACAGAAGTCTATGGTATGAGTCATATTGCCAATGCTACATCTTCACCCTGCAGTAAAAGTCTAAGATGGAAGAATCTGTATGTGCACTGTGTGTTCTGTGCCTCCATGTGCTATTCTGAACTTTTAATCTACTAAGTAATTTCCCCTGCAAATATAACAGAAGTAACATATCCTTCTATAGACAAGTGATCTATAAAGTGGTTAATAGAAATCTTCATCATAATATTTGGGGACAGGACATTCAAGTACTGATAGCACTTTAAAATAGCTCCGGTCAATGAAAAACAAAAATGCGCAAATTATGTAAGAGAACTATACTTCTACAACTTCTTAGTCCCATACAAGCTGACTTTGCAAATTGCATGCAAAAAGTGTTAAGTCAAAAAGAGACTACTAAGTCTAAGGCTTAAAAAACCGAGGAAAAGAGACAACACTTAGTACCATTGTTTAGAATACGCAGATGTTATATTGCTTTATTTGTGTCCTAGGGTTGTTGGCCCACTAAACATGTGGGCCAATCCTATCTGGAGTCACCAATGTAGAAATGTACTAGAAAAAAAGTGTTGAAATTACAGCCATGTTGCTGTCTTTGTACTATGGCAAGCCTTTTAGCTTATACTTAGTGTATTTTGTGAAATGTCAATGGCAAAGTTAACTACAGAATTTAGATGTGTAAGTGTATATCCAGTGATTCTAATGTCATTCCTGAGTGTTGCTGTAGTGATAAGTGGGTGAGGTATAAATTCAGTAAGTAATCTTTTAAAAAGTTAGTTGATTGAGATTGTGGGGTTTTGAGTTACTTCTTGCCCCAAAAAAATTGCAGAATTTTATCTATAACTTCAAAAAGTAAAAAAAAGTAAAAAAAAAAAAAAAAAAAAAAGAAATGGTCAGTAACTGTGCTGCTGCAATTATATGACTGCAACAGAATGTGGAATGCAATCCACTCAACAGGTCTAAGCATTTTGAGGTTGTAAGTTCATTCTAAATTCCTTCTCATAAATTATATACATATCTTTAAACAATTTTTTGCAGAGAATAAAGCAGAACATTATAATTCAGGAAATGTTCCCACATGTGGTACATACTGGGAAGTCTGAGAGATGATTACGAAATTAATACAATCAATTCTCTTTAAATACTTATTAATGACCATTTTCCAGAGGACTGTCCTAGTAGTATAGACTGTTTTTTGCTATATTACTACCTCAATATTAATTACTGTGATACAGAAATCTATACTCCTTTCAGTCCTGATTTCACAACATGATTATGTAGTTATGTTTTTTTTTTACTATGAATAGAACATTAAGCTTTATTTTTGTGTTCAACAGACTGGTTTGCAGATGATGCAAATTGTACATTTTCAAAAAAGCATTTTTTCTTAATCTGAAATTTACTTTAAATAAAATATTTCTATTGTATCAAGATATTCTTATAAAACTTTTAAGAAAAGACCCATGAACAGCCACCTTTATACTCCGTATTGCGTGATATAGTAGTGATTAGGGAAAAAAGAAAGAAGAATCTCAAAACATTCGTTTCTGAACAAGTAAAGCACTCATATTTTGCTATAATATAAAAATGGTGGGTGCCATTTTCTGAGAAGAGAATATTATATTTGGTTCTGATTTTATAACATAATATTCAGATTCGTTTTTCAGCACAATACAATGCAAAATGCAGATGTGAACCAATCAATATGCTGTAACATTCGATGATGGATGCAGACTTGTAAAGACTTTTATTCTCAAGTAATATATATGTTTTTACATTTGACAGTAAATCATGTATGGTTTGTATTTTCAATGATAGGAAGTGCCCTTATTCAGAAGAACTATAAAAGTTGTTTACTTCTGATGTAATGACAACATAGCAAGCATGCATTATTGATCAGTGGCATATTTTGAAGTCTTGTATAACATACCTGGAGAGATGAGTAAAATGAACATATCAGAATATGACAGAGAAGAGGTTTTGTACTCCTCTGTTTGCTCCTTTTGTGTTAAGAACATATATCACTCCTCTTTTGACATTGAATTATAACGCTTTCAGGCATCTTCTACACATCATATTTAAAGCTGCTACTCTGTCCTTTGGGATTTTAGTCAAATATAATTCTGAATTTGCCTGTTATACTGTATTTTCTTAACATCACTGACTACCTGACCATGCAAGTTAAAATTTGTGAAATATGCATATAGGGGCAACTTGAGGTAATAGGCCGAATGTATCTTTAAGCTTTTATATATTTTTTCTTCACTTAATAATCATCTTCTCATATCCATGCTGTTCCATGAAGTTGCAGTCTTTATGCTAAAAAACTTAGCTTACCTGACTGGAGTGATTTTTAAACAACACAACATTTTTCACATACTCCATGATGCAGAATAAAGACTTCACACAGTATTACAGGTCCTATTGATATTTTTGTGGATGGGAAGGAATAAATTATGCTTCAGTGAAGGCAGGTTAGTGTGCAAGACAAAGCAGTAAGTATTTGTTTCCCACTTGCTCAGCAGGTCTTACATTAATGGTGCCAGAAGATGTCTAAATGACAGTATAATAAACCTTTTGAGAGAAATACAACAGTGTAATCAACAGAAGGTGAAATTCTGTTCATGTTATTATTTTTATTACATATTATTGTGGTTCTGTACTCTGCTATATGTTAAGAATGTTGTTTGTTTCTATTCTTCCATTCATTAATGTCACTGCCAGCCAGATTGGTAGAAAATATGTATGTTTTGATATAAACAGTTATTTTGTCTGTGTGTGTGTGTGTGTGTGTGTGTGTGTGTGTGTGTGTGTGTGTGTGTGTGTGTGTGTGTGTGTGTGTGTGTGTGCATTTGAACACATTAGCACATGAGTATGGAGAATTTAATTGAGTTTCACTGTCTCTGTGTGTCAGCAATAAGCTGAAAAACATTGCTGTGTCCATTATTCATGTAGTCATTTATTTGATTACAAACAGACATGTAAAATATATATGGACAATAAAAAACTGTAACTGATGTATGCAATCTTTGGGTAAAAATGACATACCTTTTCTGTCATTTTATCACATTTAAACAGTAATCGGTTTGGCTTTACAGGGGTAGTCTGTGTTTGAATAAAACACTCTGAAATACATTATTTTTATTTAAAACAATAAATAGCTTCTATTTGGCAACAATCATATATCTGAGGTATACACAGCTTATTAAAGAGGTTATAATTGAGACAGTCTGTAGATGAAGGGAATTTTTAAACAATGGTGTTTGTTATAGTGAATTAAGGTGAAATGAGGTGTATACCATCCAAAATATCTCTATAATCTCCATTAATGCTGTGCTATATTCTAGTTAGTCCTGCTTGCTCAACTGTTTACACATCTCATTAAAGTGGTTATAAGTGGTGAGGACTAAGGCAATCTGCAGATGAAGGGGGTGGGGTTTACGGGGATAGAATGTGCTACAATAAATTAGGGTGAAATAAATTAAGTGGAGTATTGCAAGCTTATCTGTTTATAGACATCTGAGGTGCACAGCATCAATAATATGTATATACTTTTGACAAATGGATGAATTATATTTGACAAAGTAGTTCCAGCATCTATTCTGAAGAGGAAGATTATTTAGCATGCTACAATAGTGTGTGGTCAGTTATGTATGCAACACTGTATCCACGCTCCAAGCTGCCCCTGCATAAATTGTACTCCCAATTAGCCCTGCTCATTCAGTTACTTCCTTACATTGGAGTCACCAGCGACTAGAAACGTGATGGTGAACCTTTTAGACTTGGTGTCTGAAAACTTCAGAAAATGCCTAATTTGACTCGGCTGGCATGCCCCCCCCAAACAAAAATAAATAAATATATAAAAATAAAACAGCGTAGCTCTTAATGCATTAGGGATAAATCTCAACAGAATCAAGGACAAATCTAGAAATAAGAGATATGGACAGTGTTAAACTACTAGTACTATTAATTTGATACACTGACAGAAAAAAAAATGAATGTAAATTAATATACATTTTTTGAAGTAAAATAAATATATAAATCTAATTATTGTCATTATTAAGTGTAAAACTTTACCAGTTTTAGGAGGGATTAAGAAGGACAGTTGACAGGAACATAAAACAGCACATGTTTAGAAAATGCAGACTACTTGCCCTTTGCAGACATGTAAGCATGAAAAGAAATCATGAAAATAAAGCAATGTCAGCACTGCCCTTTGCAGACTGTACTGAGACAGTATACTGAAAATAGTCTTGGAGGTTAATAACTTACTTACCTCTGCAGCACTACTGTTGAACTGGCTCCTGGTACAAAATAATTCAATCCACTTCAGATGAGCAATGAATGCTAAAGCAGTTTCTTTGGTAAACTGGGTGTTGGTGAATGCTGGAGTGTCACCCAAAACATCATGGTGCATCACCTCTGACATGAGTGTCATAGATTCGCATCACTGCAGTATAAGCAATATATAGGACAATATAAAAGACCTAAATGGAGAATGCCGAACAGATTTGCTTGGCCAGCAGGGTGATCATGGGGATGTGGAAATTAATGCTTTTTTCCACTGTAGTGTGGTCTCGGAGTTGGTATATTTAAGTAGGGGGGTGTGGGGGGGTGCAAGGGGGCTTGCCTCCCTGCAAAAACGTTTGAAAAAGTGTTTTAGGTAAGGTTTGTACAGTTAGGTTTACCTTACCTGTATGGCGCTGTTACTTCCAGGAATGGGTTCGGCATTCTCCATTTCGCTCTTTTGGTACTTCGCTGTTCTCATTCTTCAACGTTCATGTGTCGATGAGCATGTATTCATGAAAGACAGCTTTTGCGATTATAATATAGACCCTAGTAAGGATGTCTCCTAGATGATTAGGATATTATGAATATTTAGCAGAAATCTAGTATAATGCAAAGTGAAAGTCCACGACAGTGAAGACAAATGAACCTCTGTCTTTGTGATTAAATATAAAAGCTCATATCTCAATCCCTTTCAAGATTTCATTATGTGCCATTCAAACTCCCTTTATAAGTACATTGAGTTTAAGCCTCACAATATATAGAATAGGACAAAATTTGTTTTA
>NC_056731.1:703503573-703653573 GCF_019279795.1 Protopterus annectens
TAATATGGTATATGTTCATAATATGGCATAAAACATGGTCTCACTTACAGACCATTCAATATGGGTCAAGGCCATTGTACCCGTCTGCTGACTGGGCCTGTGAAAAGTTGTTCAGCAATATTTCCATGTAGACACTGCCTAAGATGTTTGCATATGTATTTTATTTATTCACATGTGAATATTTTATTGCCAAACAATTATAAATATCTGTGAAACAGTGATAGTTAGCAAGCGTGAAGGAGAATTATTATGTATGTTTTCATTTGATGCCTGTGCAATAACCTTAGGAAACTTAGCAATGTGGCTTACATACATCAGCCAATAAATAACCACCACATAGTGCAGCTAGAAAGAACTAGAGCCCTATAGCAAATTCATAAAGATTAAAGAAATTGAGCTTTAAGGGGACTAATCTATGGCAAATATAAGAGTAAATGAATGTCAAAACTACAAGATGTAAGGTTAAAAAAACAACAGCAAAAAAAAATTAAATCTTTCATCTCAGTGTTAACATAATTTTGTAGAGAGTAGTTGTAAAAGACAAAAAACTTCTACAAATGTTCTCAAAACAGCAATGTACACAGTCTTCTTGTTTGCCAAAATTAGACTTCATAATTTAATCTTCCAAATGTCTACCATTCCCTAACTCTGAGATCCTGCATTCATTACCATTTGAAAGAACTAGGGATAGACCTTGTCCCACCTGAAATTATTGCAGTAAGATACCTGTAGTATTCCACTCGTGGTGGATACATATGCCATTTTCTGAGCAACTGTATTCATAAAACCACAAATTAAGGTCATATCTTCAATCACCTCACAAACCTAATTATCAGATGTTAACACACAAATAAACTAGAACACTGAAGGGTGCTTTTTCTAAAACAGGAACCACCAACATTTAAAAGTATTTAAGAATTAAGAATAAATAAATGTAAATTCTGGAGAAAATTAACAGGGTATTGAGGGTGTCGTGTCTCAGAAGTATCAGTGCCAGTTGTCCATTTGTACTACTGAGGTTGTCTTAGGAAATAATAGAAAAATTGGGTCAAAACAATAAAAAGTATCTAAACTATATACTTCTGGAAAGAGCAGTGATGTAGCAGTTAGCATTGTCGCCTCACAGCAAGAGATACTCCAGTTCAGTTCTCAGCATGGGTGCCCTCTGTGTGGAGTCTGCATGTCCCCCCATGTGTTTACATGGGTTTATTCTGGGTGCTCCGGTTTCCTTCTACATTCCAAAGACATTTAGTAGGTGGACTGGACACTATAAATTGGCCATAGGAGTGTGTGCATGCGAATGTGTGTGGTGCATCCTCTGAGGAGGGTTGGGCCTTGAGCTAGCAACCTGAGCCCATAAAACCCGTAACTGCTACAGAAACAATGAGCACTAAAAGGTTCTCATTGCCTGATGTGCCACATGGTGCATAAATAGTAAATAATGAGAGAAACTATACACTTTAGCCCCTTCTTTCACTACTACCAGTTAGTAGTCGTACCAAAAATTTAGCAAACCAAGATAACCAGTGAAAAGATCATTTTTTTAACTGGTCTATATGACATAACTCCATTACAAACTGCCACAAACATATTTTGAAAGAGAAAATGGAACCTTTTTTTTCTTTTTTTACAGAGGCAGCATTATAATACATTGCTTCAATTAAAATACAGAATGATATGCACTGAATACTTGTTTAGAAATAGAAAACGGAACTGCTTCACAAAGGCAGTATAACTACAGAAATGGTATTACTTCACAAAGGGACAAGGTACTGGGTAAAATGTTAAGCAGCCTAGTGATAATGCAAATGTTGCCCATCAGAATTATCTGTGGATTTTATCATAGCCATATGAGGTATGCAATTAGAATTTTCTCATCTTTGAATTCATGCAGTTAGTATTATACCACCTTCTTAGAAAGTGAAATTGATAGATGGGTATGTAGCAACCTAAAACATGACAGGAATAATATTCATTAGCTGCTTCTGAAAGGATTACATAAAGGGGGTAACTCCAATGAACTTTCCAATTATCAACCAATCTCCATCCTCTCTCCTCTTTCCAAACTCCTGGAAGAATACATACATAAGCAATTGCTTCATCATCTCACCCAAAACAAACTAATCACCCCTACCCAAAATGGTTTTCGCCCATCACACACCACCACCACCATTGCCCTAATCTCCTTCATGGACACTCTGTCCAAATCCGTTGACTCTGGTAATATCACGTCTGTCTTACTACTAGACTTATCAAAGGCATTTGACATGGTGTCCCATAACAAACTTCTTCATCAGCTATCAATTGTAGGCTGCACCCCATCATCCCAACAATGGTTCAGCAGCTACCTGTTCAACCACCAACGATGACTTAAATGCCAAAACAAACTATCCCTTTATCAAACCAACACAACAGGGGTTCTGTAAGAGTCCATACTTGGACTTTTTAATGTTTTCACCAACAACCTTCACACCTCTTCACCCCTCAGTTTCATTACCCAATACCCAGATAACACTACCATAATTTTCTCCTCTAATAATATTCCTCATCTCCAGTAACTCATTCAGACAACCTTCACCTCAGTAGAGATACGGCTGAGAGAAGCTCAACTATTCCTAAAATCATAAAAAAACAAAGCTCTTGCTTTTCTCAGCAAAACCAATCATATCTGACTTTAAAAATTTCTCTCGGGATAGCACAGAAATTGAAATAGTTCCCATAGCTAAGCTATTAGGCATTACCATAGACAACAAACTAACTTTTGAACACCACATCTGCAATAGCATTAAAAAATACACATCAAACTAGGAACATTCTATAGACAAAGAATTTTCTTGGATAACTACACCAGAAGAACCCTTGCCAATACCTATTTGATCCCCTCTCTCTTATATGCAGCCCTTCTATAGACCAGTTTACAATCATCTCTTAAAAACAAGCTCCAGTCATGCTCCCAAAGAGGTGAACATCATTTCACTGTCTAGGGCCTCTCCTTTCTACAACTAGAGATCCCTAGACTGTGAATTTCACTAAACATTGCAATATTGAACTAAGAGACTTTCTATAATTCTATACCCCCTAAACTTTCCCCTCCTACTTCACAATTCTTCTAAACAAATTATTGCTATTAATATTCTAACCCTCTGCCTGACCTTCACTCCTTACCAGAAAAAAAAGTCAGTATTGCCTAGTACGTTTATTATTGCATCTACCTCACTGTAATTATGTAGTCATCTAATTATGTAATGTGCACATTAACATTTGCTATTGTCTTCATGTAAAATGTACTTATCTGTATTCACTTACCCATGTAACCACACCTTAATACCTGCTATTGTCTTGTCCATGTACAATGTCTTAACTTGCATGTATTCATTTGGAGCTTTTCTCCCCGGGCCTCCACTGAAAATGGGTTCCTGACCCAGTTGGACTTTCCCATCAACAAATGTTCAATAAATAAATAAATAAATAAATAACATCTATTTTAGCCTGTTTATGTGCAGTTTTGAAAAATCAGTACTAATAAATGCAGTAGTATTATCAGAGTATGATGCTTATCATGACTCTAACATTAAATAAACTTGGTTCCCAATTCACATAGCTAAACAAAAAGGATACCTCCAAAATGATGTAGCGCTGGCAGCATAAATTGCAAGATTACATTTGTTTTAAATAACAGAATCTTCCAAAATGAAATACAAAATGCCCAGGTTTCATTTTAGTAAACTATATTGCATGTTGCAGTCTTAACACATTGACAGTTAAAGGAATAGTGTTCATTAACCCTGTCTTGCTAACTGAATCTTGCGCACAGTAATTTGATGATATCTTAATTACTGTATTCTAAAAAAAAATACACCACCACTAAATGTCAACAGTACCAAGGTAAACTGTCCAACATGAGTTTAAGCACTGAAAATATGTTTTGTTTTTCAGACAATCCAAGACTTCCAAAAACAAGTTCTCTTTAATGCACAAACTGATTCATATGGGTTCCTTTACCAGATCAATTAACACATGTAATGCACTGTCTTTGAGATCCTTTTGCTCACAAGTATAGACTGGCAGACAAGTAGACTTTAGTCTAACAGTTACTGGAGTTTTTTTTCTTATCTAAGTACTTCCTGAAATGGTTATTCCACAATAGCTAACTTACAGATGTCCATTGCCAAATTATACTAGAACATTAAAATGCCATGGTATTTCAGCTAATCGGTTTTCAAGACTTGACATATGTTATTTATTATTAACCTGTCAGTATAAAACATTTGTGGTGGGACAGTTCCAGAGAAGATGTAGAATGAAAGAAAGAATCCTGAAGATAGCAAGAGTTGTTTACGGTAAATGTTCATGGTGAAGAAAAGGCCAGAGCACTCATCATGTTGCACAGTTTGGCAAAGTACTATCTACAGTCAATGCCAGTAAATCATTCTAAAGTGCTTTCCAAGATGCTTTTTAAATTATCTATGCCATGGAAATTACTTCTGACAAGAAACTGTGGCTGATTCAAACCAGAGCTATACAGATAGCTTACCATCCAACAGATACCCCATCCGGTGGTGTGATATATCTATATAGATCATGACAGAGTTTGTTCTACATAAATAAATGAATTAATTAATTAAACCATAAAATTGAGTTTGTTTAAATATGACAGAATCATGAACATTTTGAGTAACTGGAGGCATAATATTTTGAACTGGCAAGGAAGGGTTTTGATACTGGTGATTTACAATTAATGCACTATTTTAGAAATCAATATGTGTGTGAGTGATGTAATTCTGATAAAGTTTCAATTACTGCTGGTAAGGTTTAATAGAAAATATTGGACTTCATCTGAGGTGGGTGAAATCCTGGAGAACCTGTGAATATAACTCTGACCTATAGCTGTCTAGTGCAGAGCTCCTTTAGTTGAGACAGTGCTTGGCTGTTGCACACATCAGTAGTGTACATTTTCCATATACTCCTAAGTCAATCTCCCTTTGTAAATTATCCATAAATACTGGCAGGACTCCAACTCTTGAAGGGCTGGTTCCATTGTGCATGACATTTTTGAAGACAACAGTGCAGGAATTACAGCATATAGGACTTGTCCCTCTCATATTAATTGATAACAGCTGGATCTTATAAACTGGAATTGTTGGTAAGACAGTTTTTATCACCACAAAATCAGTATAGTCTTGCAGCCACAAGCTAAACACAAAGAAATATATTCAGTGTATCTGGGTAAAACACAACTGATGTCACAGCTGACCATCCGACTAAGTATTATAAAACCAGCAAGTTGTATATGCCAGTATGTTCAGGCTGGACATGATAACAGCTCTTCATGCATCTGAAACACAGGCCAGGAAGTGGCCGTAGGCAAGAGTATGCAGCAAAGCAACTCAATCAATCAGCAGATGGAATTAAAGATGCTGAACCTGGATATAACACACATCATCACGAGGGAGCTGAGTCAGTTAAACAGTTTGTAGTACAGAAAAGATAACATCCACACCAACATGAGACTGAGATGCTGTTTTTTTTTTCTTCAGAGGCACATTATTAATAATAGTGAGAAGACAATTTCTAGATGCCAAAGTCAATGCCAGTTTGTTTCTTCAGTATACATAGGGAGATGGCATTGTAGTTTTATTTAAGGCCATGAAATCAACACTAACTTGACCAAGGGCAGTTATGTCTAGCATATTCTAGCGGAGGTCAGATCTTTCTTCTCAGTGGTGGTGGTGGTGGTGGTGGGGGGGGGGGCAAAATACATGCTCATCTTGCCTGTGCCATCAGGAAAGTAGTGCACTAGTGTATATGACTGGAGTCCAAGGATGGTCAAATATACTAATGGAAGAGTAAAGTCAGATGAAACTGTAATAGAGGTCCATATATGTCCTAATGTGCAAAGTCGTCATCTAACCTGGGTGTACGACTGATATCAAAAGTAAACGGTATTGCAGCTAATTCCTTCAGAAAATATACAAGTTGGTACTTGGTTGATGCAGTTTTTTTTTTTTTTTTTTTTTGGTAAGGAAAATGATTGTTTTGAATCCAAAAGTATCTCAAACTATTGATAAACATTAAGTAGAACAAGGCATGATCGTAGAGCCTAGTGGGCCTGTTGTAGTATATGAAACAGGATGAGCCCAAAACTGAATGAAGACTCCCACAGCCTGCAGTTCTTGGCTTCACAAAATATATTGATTGATAGGATAACACAGTAGAACATTGCTTACAGAGTATTGATCATGTTATGAAGCAAATGAAAGTGACAAACCTTTGCACATGGCTATAACCTCCATAATGTATACAAAGCTAAATTATGCAGTTTTTGATGCAAAAATTATATTCTTTTTGTATTTTATTTTGTTTGCATGGATGGTACTCTGAGTATTTATCTCAGAACTGAAAATCCCTGCCATAATATCATGAAAGACTGAACCCTCAGTGCATCACTTCCTAAATTAAAGTTCAGTTTACTGTATTTCTATGCTAAATACATCAGTAATAGTTTCCAACTCTCTAGAAAGACATGCTGTCAACTGATTTTGCAGGTGGAACACCTCAAATTGAAAATAAACATGTATTTATGTAGTAGTCATGCCGCAATGTAAATAAGAAGTGGCTCCTCTAAAGAGGTATTTACCCATAATGCCCTGCAGCTATATGTAAATCATAGCTTAATACATATTATGACATAATTTTGTGAATGCGGTTTTAGAGAAAAACTGAGTAAATGGTGAAACTAAAAAATTAAACTGCACACTATAATATTTTTTTTTTATTGCAGAATCACTTTGGAGTTTATCATGATGAATATAATGGAAAATTAAATTAATTGTAAAATAAAGATGTTTCCAAGCATGAACAGTACACTTTACATTTTTGTCTCATAGCCTCTTGAGATGGGCATCACACCTAACCTTGTGTTACTGATTATGTACAAATTACTTTTTCTCCTTGTCTGCATTTATTTGTTTTCAGTTGGAACTGCAGTTTCATTACCTATTTATTTTATTTATTGAGTGGTCTAAACTGTCTCCCATTATTGTATTTATTCTTGTCTTCGCTACATGGGCCATTGGAGGAAAGGGTCCAGATTGGGCCAATTCACTTACCAAGTTATCAGATGAAGAAACAAAAATATAGTAAAGAGAACCAAGACTGGAAGTAATGAAATAAAAAATATAGATAAATAAACAATAAAAACAATAGTAATCATGTGAGGATGGAAGAATGGATTTTGAGCATGGGTGTATGTCCAGAGAAAGTTATGATATAATGGGTCCTGGATGAAGGGAGTTGCACATGATTCGGCATGGGTCTTCCACAATGTAGGAATGATCTGCAGTTACAAACCTTGCAAAAAAAACAAAGATGGTAGAAGAAGCAGCATGTTCATAGTTGCTACAGGTCAGACATAATGAGGCCAGTGCTGAGTAATTCTATAATTATGATAGCACAGTGGCAGCCAACCAGTGGCTAGGCAAAATAAGTGCTGCGGAGAATAGTTAAGGAAATGATGGCAAAAGTGTGATGGCACTTGGCTACGGCGCAGGCAAAATAGTGGACAACAAACATGGTAGACATAAGGAGGAAAGGTTATTTGGACTAAAGATGAAAGCCTTGAATACTGTGTGAGATGTAAGAGAAATTATACATGACATGAATGATGCACAGTTATAACTAATAAAATTGCCTTATCAAAAGGAAATAAAAATATTTGAATAACTTTTTGGAGACAAAAGTCAAGAAAACAGCAACGAGCGATTACAAAATGTTAGCAAAAATACTAATGATTCTCTGTAGTCAACAACTATTTGTTTATATCATTCACTGAAATATTATATGCATGTATGGGGTCAAACTGAATTTAATTGGCAAGCTTTGTTTTTGAATTTTCATACATCAAGTGAGCAAAGCCGTAGACAGGCTTTGTCGTACAGTATGAATTCCTGCCATGTGTCTAATAATTCAAATCAGGATATTCTCTTTCATAGTTAGAATGTCAGATGTGTGTCTCTAGGAATTAGTAAAATTGTCTATGAAAAGCACTAGAGTAGAATTGTTTTTCATAGCATATTTCCAAAAGCTCTTGGGAAGTCTTATTACTATATTATTCTGCAGATATTAAGCATCGCTGCACTTTCAGCAGGATTTTAGAATATGATGAGTGAGCACATGCTAGGCCATTATCTCAGAAGAGCTTTCTTCAGATATCAGAAAGAAGCCTTCTGGATATCACAATGAAAAAAAAAACATTGATAATACTTTCATATTTTGCTGTCATTTCCTTTATAAGCAAGACACTGTGATACTTTCAAATGTATAAAAATGTAAAAGGCTTGAAAGAACTCTGTCTATGCTTATTGCTGGAATTAAAATTGACGTCTGCATAGACTACAGTATAATAACACCATGCCGTTTCTGTCAGGCATAAGCAAAATCAATGTAGTACTCTGATGCAGAGCAAAAACTGAGTGAGAAATGTACTTCACCATAGCTATTTCTCATTACAGTAAACTTTGAACAGCTCTACAGAGGGTTGGCTACAGTGCCATACTACAGATAGCAATAAAAAGTGTCACATCATTGTAATGCCAGCAGTTTGTTGCCATATAGTGACAGTGTGTCAATACGGTGCCATTATCTCAGACAAGCATTTATCAGACAAGCAGCCGAAGGGGTGTAAGGTATCACATTGAGGAAATAAGAAGCAATGTCCATCTAGTTTGCTGCTATATGTTTTATAAGCCATAGACTGTGATAATTCTCTTTGGAAAGCTAGAAGACAAGAATGTTGCCTGTCCCTGCTTTGTGCTATTTCTGTACACTGAAACTGACTTCTGCAAGGTCTGCAAAGTAATTTTGCCCCATTCCTGTCATTGCTAAGTAAATATGAATTTTCTGCCATCAAGATGGGATGTTGTTTACACTCCTGCAATGACAGAATAAATAGGTATGATATGGCATAATACCTCCAAATGCCCAGAATTTCACAGGACATCCCTTGCTTTACCTCATAGATTTGCTCTGAGCTGTTTTTTTTTTTTGTTTTTTTTTTTAATCTTTTGTCAAATGACTGAGGATTACTGTCTGTCAGTAGTATCAGATACTAAGAGATTTATTCTTTTTAGTGTCAGGAATGCACGTTGATGCAAAATCAACTGCACAATTAACTTTTTGGTCTAGATTCCATAATGTTTTCAGAACCCAGCTCATTTCACCAACATCTGCATAAAGGTTGTGGATAACCATGTAATATGCAAATATGCCTTAGTGAACTTAGAATAAATTGGCATAAAACACAACTGTAAGCAGTATCAGTGAACTGTCTAGCAGTAACAGCAAATCTATAACTTAAGAAAAGTGTATGATAAACCATGATGTACGGTATCAAAGCTATGGAACCTGTGCAAGCTCAATGTAAGCATCAGGATATTTAAAGGAATCCATATCTACAGCAATCCATCCAGTAGGTTCACAAGCAATTATGGAGGTCTCCGTAAGTCATGTGCTATAAAAATACATGTATGCAAAAATGCGGAGTCTGATGGAATCCATAAAATTTCTGATAAGAAAATTAATTAAGGTGAAAGGCAATGACGGCCACTTCACTAGGGCTAACAGTAACTAACAATGGATGTGGGACATGTGTGTGGAACACAAGTAATGCACAGACCCAAGGAAATAGGAAGATAGAAAAGCAGATGAGGGATATGGGTGAAGAAGAAGAACACACAAGAGGTCTGTTGGAATAGGCAAATCTGAGATGCAGTCAGAGGGGCATTGGCTTTTTTTTTTTTTGTTTTGTTCTGGGAATAGGCCCCATTTTTCTTATTTATTTTTTGGGGGGAGAGAATAGAAGCAAACAAAAAGTGAAAGGGGAATGAAGGACAAAACAGCAGGTATACACATATAACAAGTATCATAAGAAATGACAGACAAAGGTCAGGAATAACCATAAAGGAAAGGTAAGGTACACAGACAGCACACTCTACACCATGTGCAATGGAAAACTAACAAACAGGGTACAAATACATACCACACCTGATAAAATGCAGAAATACATATGTACCTATGCACTATGATGTTCTGACATGTGACAGTCATACCTGAATGTGTATGACTGATGCCAGGTGAGTGATGTAGGGGAAGAAATAGGGATCACCATACACAGTGGCTTTGGATTCCAGTACTCAAGTAGTCAATTATCAGTGCAAGTGTAAGCCAAGCAAACAGCATGAATGAGAAAATGCAGCTAAGGAAATTCTGAGAAAGACCAGCAGAGGACAGAATTGAACTTCCAGCCATGCATGCAAAAGAGAAACAACCAAGCACAGTGCCAGACAGCAGCACTGCAGTAAAGCAACAAACTGGCTGCTACTTATGCAAGTAGGTAGGCACAACCCAAATAGACTGGAAATTGAATGCATACATCACAAACATATGGCATGTCAGAGGCAACACAGAGATGTAGGCATATATGTATGATGTTTATTGGCCTAACAGGAACCTATCAGAAAGCAATGCCAGCACACATACACATGCACAATAATGACATGAAATAATAAATGCTATAAAATTTATGAACAATGCTATATAAAGAATGTCAGGTTGTCCACATGAATTATGACCAAATATTCATGGTAATATGTAACACACAAGTATAACAGGAACAAGGATGTAATGCAAGCAATAGCCGGAAATGTGTGCATATGTCCTGCATATGTATAATGGCCAAAGGGTTGGCACACAAGGTGGCATTGTAACAATACAACTATATGATAATAGGTGATAATGCAAAGGAAGGTTAATGTACACCATGCATAAGTGCAAGATATATGCCCAGCCTACAAAAGGGAAGGGAGGTGGGCAGCAGAAGCCCACATCAAGGAAGACATGCCAGCAAAGCAAAGTAGGCAAACAACAAAGCAGGACAACACTATCTAAGAGGACACACTGCATATGCATGTGTTCACACACAGAGTGGTGTTAAAGTCCATCCAAGCTACATTGAACAAATGCCAAATATATGTCACATGGCCAGACTGTATTGCTGACAGCACTAAACATGGCTGTGTGTAAATCACACCCACACAGTCATCTGTAATCATCAAAGAGTGAGAGGCATAGTTACACAAATTAAGAATCAGTATCACAAACACATATATAATGCCATGCCAACATACTACAAAAGGTGTAAACAAACACCTGTGGTGATATATATGTACCACTGACCACGGGTCACTGTACAATGGGTTTTCTATATTGATCAGAACTGTGGAGAGACATGTACATAATTCAGTGCAGATGCTGTACACCAATTGCCAGTGTATGGGTGTGCATATGAACAAGGCATGTATATTGTAACATAACAGAAGGACAAAGAAGTCATTCTGGAATGTTGCTATATAAAGCAGTGTATACATAAATAGTATAGTGCCGCGGTGGTATGGCGGTAGCGTTGTTACCTCACACCAAGAGGTTCTCCCGTTCGATTCTCGGCTTGGCTTGGGTGTGCCTTCTGTGTGGAGTCTGCATGTCCTCCCCGTGGTTGGGTAGCATTCGAAAGACATGCGTGCGTAAATGGGCATGTCTTTGTTGAAGGTTGGGCGTCGAGCTGGCACCTCGGCGTTTCGTAAAAATCTACTGCCAGTCATTAGCGGACAGGAGATCCTCTGTGGTGACCCCTTACTGGGAAAAGCCAAAAGACAAACAAACAAAAAATCATACACAAATAGTATAGTGGTTGTCTATGCTTTAAGTGTAGGAGAACTGCCCATATATAACAGCCACAGTTATGTGATATAACATGGCACCACTGTGGCCAATACATGCCACACACAAAGCCAGTATGCTAGTGTGACAGCATGACACACCAGTGTCATAGAATGTTCAGGGGCAATGGACATGTCATGTTGCTGAACAGGCATAACATGGCAACCCACAAAACATACACATCTCACTATGTTATGGTGAACTATCTGGAAAATGTTTATGAGTTACTGTCAATCCCATAGAGATATACAGTGGAACTCTTGTGTGGATAGCAACATGTTAACTACAAAATTAATCAGTGTGACATACAGTACCACAGTGTGTTGGACATAACAACATTATCCTCCTCTGCATGCATAGGAGTACACACATAAACACAGACATAAGGTGTAGCACACCTGCCCAGATGGAGCAATGTATTCATTTCAAGGACGTCAACATGAGTACTGTTTGTTTAATGTGGTAATGTGTGTCATGCCCTAGGTGCAACATAATGCAAAATATCACATGACATTCACATTGTACGGTTGGACATGTATCACATAAACCTGTCAGCAATATGTTATGCATGCATAAGTTTGCCTATTCAGTACAACTGGTTATATGACAAACACCATGGTGGTAGCAGTACACAAGTGGATCATGCAGACAATGCTTACAGTTCTGAGGGCCTGCACTGACAGGGCTGAACATCACAAATGATCATGCTGGCTATTTCCCTGAATGAGTAGTACATGACCAGTGCCATGTCCTGAAAAAAGTTTCCCATCAAGTCCCTCATCTGAGTCTAAAAGATATCAGTCAAAATCTCCCTGATCTAGTCCCAAAAAGCATCTGCTTGCAGAAGTGGTGGTGGATGTCTCCTTTGGGGTGCAGCAGGGATAATGGCACATGCAGATCCAGGTCCATCTTCATTGTCATCATCACCCCTATTATGGTCATCATCCTTAGAATCCAACTAATCAGACAGTGGTCTCACATGTGCTCGTCTCTGGCATCTGATAGGAGAGTGGCCACATGTCCCACACTCTGTCAAGACGTAACACATAAGCAAAAAAAAAAAGGAAAGTACATAATATGCCTTCCAGCATCTACAACAGTTCATAACATAACCACTGTCACACAATCCACATTCAGTATGACACATTAAACTAAAGTATGCACATAGGCAAATCTGCCACCATAGGCTATGATAGGCATGAATCCAAACATGTGCACATAAAGACTATGACATTAATTACTATGCCATCATCCTGATCCATGCTTATGAGAAATGAGGTATATCACAATACTTTACATGTGTCATTAAAACCAACCTCTCAAATTATATGATCAATATGTAGTATGTATAAGGTGCATAATAAAAACAAGTGAGGCTAGTGGGTGGACAGACATGCACATGCACATTCCTAATATTCTATTATCAATATGTAAGGATGATATCAATAGAGGCCCATATCTGGGCCACTATATCTATTACACAACTTACCTGTGGAAATGCTGCCATCATCTAATTAATTAGTAACCAACCTTCCTTATGCATGACAAACAAACATATGCACAGCCATAACGCACCTATAACATAGCATATCAGGAGAAGTATGCTATGACAATGGAGCATGCAATACTGTAAGACAATAGGAAAACTAACAACACAATTACTATGGCTAGTGGTGATTATATATGCCTCCCAACATTGTCAAGCTGATTTTTTGAGAAGATAACACTACTTCCATATTCCCTATGTTGTACGTGTGCCTCTTACATCTTTGTTGAGGCGCCAGTCTGTGAAGCACTCACAAGTGTATCATAGGTCTAAATGCAAGTAATGAGTCATGTCAACAGTCACCAAATAACCTATGTGCATTATGAAGATATAGTAAGAGGAACAATCATTGGGAAATATAAAAGCTATCTGCAAATGAGATGGGCAATGCAATGTGGTCATTAGCTGGCACAAAAAAAAAATCAAATATTTGAAATGCAACACAACAAACTAGAACAACTGGGCAATCATAAACACCGTGACATCATGTGACATATGAACCCTTAGGTTATGTTGCACACACAGTGCTGTCCGTCAACTAATGTATCAATGCACTGCAAACATTTTTAATGACCCTATGTATGTACTTGCAAAATACTACAGTGGTGATCAGTGATTATGTAAAAGGCAGATATAAATGAAGAACATGATGGGCTTTATGCACAGCAGTTCCTGAACACAAGACACAAATGTGTTGTAATCGAAGCAGCACCACTCCTGAAGGCAGAACGTAACTTTTGCTGAACTGGAGTATATGCCAGACATAGTTAAACAACAACACTCAAAACTCTGGGACAGCAGACACCCATTCAGTATGAGAATAGACAAACTAAACATCACAGCCAAACCTACATGCATGTTATCACCTACTACATAAACAGTAGTAACAGCATAATTAACTTGCATGCAAAATAGCTAAAGCACAAGCACTGTGACAGTTAAACAGCACTGTCTGTCATCTAAGTTGTGATGTACAGTCAAAAAATTACCCACAGCAAACATTCCTTGCTCCTAACTGAAATGTAAAGTGTTAAAAATTAAATATATTCTGGTAAGCACATGAAACTTATGACTATTGTAGTTTCCTTGCAGATGGATGCTGGGTAGTGTTGCTTTAATAGTAGCATGCATGGTGCTACAACCTGAACCACTTCCATAACACTGTTATTATCTATTCTAGATAAAATAATGTGGAAATGTCTATCCTTCAGCCTCTTCATCAGCTCGATGTACAATGCCTGATTCCTGGCATGATCCCTGTCACCTGAAAAAGGTACAAAATGTGTATGAATGGCATAGACTACTTATGTATGAAATAACAGTGAAAAGCACATGTTCTCTAGCTTTGATGTGAAACATCATTATTACTGTGTCACATGCAATACTTTACACAGTTGAAGAATGCTGAATACAATTTAGAAGACATGAGGTTCAGTCCTGTGACACTCAACTATGTTCACACTATAACCCTGACACTTGCCTGCCTAGCTAATCCTGCTTCTCTGAGACTCCATGCAGTAATTGCAGTTAAAAAAACTTCAAAGATATGACTGCGCAAGGAAGGAGAAAAACATGGATCAGGGCTTTCACATCACAAAACTGGTAAACGTGCCCTATGTGCTATGCATTTGTAAACCAAAACATGCAAGCATGAGTGCATGTCAGCAGACTGTTCACAACAGAATTATACAATGACCCCCATTAATATTCCAAAATGTGCACCCTGATTGGCCAGTGTGCCCGTTGTAAATCCCACATTATACCAACAGAAAAAGGTCCGGTCACCCAAAGTTTTTTCCATTAGTTTAAGGTGTCCAAAACTATTTTTTTAATAAAAAAAAAAAAAAAAAAAAAACGGAGCAACGGAGACTTTATTTTCATCGTTGCTTCTGTTTCAAAGCATTGATGCACTGAGTATGCATGGGAATGCAAGTCCCATATGCATGCACAGTACAGCAACACAAGGAAGCAGTATACCACCACCGGCGGAAGAACAGCAATGTGCTGTTATACAAAGACATTATTTAAGAAAAGTATTTTTTTCTTAAATAATGTTATTATATAATAGCAATAACCGACTCCGTGGTTGTGGTATATTGAAGATTTACGCACAATTGACTTTATTTAATCACTCAGGCTTCACCCTTTTGATTAAACCACACCAACAGTGGGTAAATCTTCAATATAAGCAAAAAACAGTCCCCTGCATGGAGAAAATTGCACGGCAAAATGGGATCCAAAGAAAAAATGAAGCCAGCAACTGGATGGCTGAGAATAATTAATTTATTAATCAGACATTATAAAGACTTCAATCTCACAGACCGGTTTCCGCATAGAGTTAGCTTAGCCTTTTTCAGTGTGATAAAATAGCAAGCAAAATTGAAGTCCTTTAATACAAAAATGTTAATTAGAAGCAAAAATACTCTAACATGATTGGTGACCTCATGAATAAAACATAAATAAAACATTCAAAGATGTTCATTAAGTCCTGGATAAAAAAGAGTACCTAACTTAATTATCCATTTTTTCTCTTTAGTATTTAATTTATTATGCCAGTCAGATTTCACTGTGCGATCACCTAGAATTTTGTCAATAACAAAAAAATGAAACCTTGCTGTAGGGTGTTTTAATGTGTGTTTATAGAGCGCATTACCGGGTTTTTTACATTTGACATCACTTAGATGCTCAGAGATGCGTAGCTTGAATGGCCTCGATGTCTGTCCTACATAGAAACAGTGGCAACTGCAGCATACCATATAAATTATCCAGTCATTATTGCAATTAGCAAAAAATTTTATGTCATATACAGTGCTACAATTGCTGCTTGAAAATTCTTTGGTCTTTAAGACATGTTTACAATTAGTACAATGGCCACAAGGTACACATCCAATAAGTTTATCACCCAGCAAAGTGGTTTGTGTAATTTGTAACAACATTGATTGTGAATGGTGTTTGTAATGATTAAAGTAAGTACCTAGGTTTTTACCCTTTCTAAATGAAAAAGAGCAATTTGGTGGTATCACAGAAGACAATGCAGGATCAGCGGACAAGATATTCCAATTTCTTTTAATAATATTAGTGAGTTGTCCAGTATTCCTGCCATAAGTGGTAATAAATCTGAGTGAAGCGGAAGAAGAGCCTGGTTTCTGTTTATAAGTGAGCAGATCATCCCTGCTCAATTGTGATGCATACCTTTTAGCAATAGTGATATGGCCTGGTTGATATCCCCTAATGTTAAATCTATGTACTAAATCCTGGCTGTATGAATGAAAAATGTTGTCATTTGAACAATTACGTCTCATACGAATAAACTGAGACTTAGGAATATTCCTGGCGATATGTTTTGGATGAAAGCTGGATGCATGGAGCAAAGTGTTGTATTGTGGAAATTTTCTGAACACCTCAGTGTTGAAGGAGTTATCAGGATTTCTTGTGATCTTAACATCCAAAAAAGTGATAACATTTTGGTCATAATTAATTGTAAAGTGTAACCCCCATTTGTTATCATTCAGATATTCCACAAATTCATGTAGATATTCAATATCAGCCCTCCACACCATCCAGCAATCATCCAAATACCTGCGCCAGATATCAATTTCAGGTAGATATAAGTTGTGCGTATCATCATAGATGATCTGATCTTCAATGTATGCCATGTATAGATCAGCATAAATGGGGGCAAAAGAAGCCCTCATAGCAGTGCCCTTAACTTGTAGGTAGCACTGTTTGTCATAGAAGAACACATTCTTAGTTAGCACATGTTCTGTTAAAATGCTCAAAAATGTATTAAAGCCATGTTTGTACATATTGGATTTTTCCAACCAGTATTCAATGGCATCCAACCCTGCCCAATGAGGTATATTGGTGTACAATGAACTCACATCAAGGGTGCAAAGCCACCAGTCTTTTTCGATCTGCATGTCATTGATAATACTGAGAAACTGTGTGGTGTCTTGTATTCTGGATCTGACCCATGAGAGTAGAGGTTTGAGATGTTTGGTCAAGTATTCAGACAAAGGTTCAGTAAGAGTGCCAGTACCCACTACAATGGGTCTACCCGGTGGATGTACAAGGTTTTCACCTTGCTGGAATGCAGCCCTCAAACCACTTTTTCTCCATATAGCAGCATCATGGACACTAGCAGAATGTGTGGTCATGATATGTGTTATGCTACCATCTGCAGAGCACACCACCTGACAGTTCAACAATGGCCACCCTGTTTCTACTCATGTACCTTTCTGCTTCAGGTTCCATTTGGGGGAGATTTGATAGGGACATGAGTGTTGTTTATTGCACTGAAGACATGGAGGAAGTTGGCAGTGTTGTAGATATGGTGCATGATATTTCACCTCTTATTGACTGTAGATGGGAAGTGGATATATTCATCTACCTTGTTGCACATTGCTCCTACAGCATTTCCCATATGCCATTGGAATGTCCCTGATGCCAGTAACCCAGGCTCAGGCAGACTTTGCTTTCGACAAGTATAGGATTGTCTAACATTCAAGGTTGTAGCCAGAAAATTCCATTTTGTGTTCACAAACTCTATTAACTGTCACCCCAACCCACCTGGCATTTCAAACAAATGGATACATCTTTCAAAATGATGTCCCCTTGCATTTAATAAATGTACACATCAATTTCAGTGGTTTTCTCTAAAACATTTAGATTTATTGTTTGTAGATTTACATTCCTGTCTGTAAACAAGTTATGTACTTGTTGTTTGAGGCATTAATTTAGACAGCTGTAAAAAATAATATGGCCTGAAAAAAGTTACAATGTTTCTGAGTGATGCAAAGAAAAAAAATGTACTCTTTAGAGTACAAAGTATAAGCCTTGCTACACCCTTGCTCACATTGTACACAGAGACATGTGTGGGGTGCAAATGGTACATGCAGTCTGAAACAGATGTCTGTCTATGCAGTACCTGTCAAGTATGTCCTGTTCTGACAGCTGGCTTTGTTGTAGTCTGTCTCTATTTCTAACTGGCTGCCTACTGGGACCCATTACCATATCTTCATGTATGGCTTGCAGTACTGCAGCCTGTTATATTTCATTCACTGGCAGATGCATTCTGTTTTTATTGTTTGGCAATATTACACATTCCAGTGATATCCATCAGAGATAGCTTCTTTTCCTTGGCATTCTCTGAGGGGTTTGGAAACATAGTTGATGAAGCATTTTGTTGCATTTAAGTTGCATTCGGTACATATGTTGTGTTTTAGATTCCAACAGGCATGTGTGTAGTCCAAAAGAAATCCCAATCCCTCAGAGCTACATGCTCCTGGGATCTAAACCTTATCATCACAATGAACAAAACATTCTGGAGGGATAGGTTCCTGACCCAGAGACTCCCCAGACTCTGGAATAGACTGCCCATGCATGTCAAGCAGAGTGCCTCTTTGGCCTTCTTCAAAAGGAACCTTGACGATTGGATGGGAGATAGGAAATTCAACTCAGGGATCATGTCAGTCACCCTGCTAGACAGGGGTCCAGGGAAGTAAATATTGTGGGAAGAAATAGCCAGGGAATTGTTATGGCCAGGCTTGTATAGGCCCTAGGGCCGATAGCCTAGTACCAACCTATGAACCTATGAACCTATAATTATACGACTAGCTATTAATATTCAAAAATGAGCATTTTGATTGGCCAGCCCAACCAGCATGCCCGTTGTAAATCCAAGCATATGCTAACAGAAAAAGGTCTGGCCGCCTGGAATTTTTCCCGTTAGTATATCTCCTGATTTTCTTTTTTACTTTTTTTCCTTTGTTCTGCAGAGGTAGCAATGGAGAAAGGAAGATCTCCATTGCCTTTTGTTTAAAGATATCTCACTATGTTATATGAGTTGAAGAACTCGTATAAGATAGTGAGATATCTTTAAAAAAAAAGCAATGGAGATCTTCCTTTTAATGGACAAAGGAAGACCTCTGTTGCTTTTTTTAAGATATCTCACTATGTTATACGAGTTGAAGAACTCATATAACATAGTGAGATATCTTTAAAAAAACAACAGAGATCTTCCTTTCTCCATTGCTACCTCTGCACAGCACTGATATACTGCGTAAGCATGGGAACACGTCCCTTACGCATGTGCAGTACATCAGAATTGCCCCAGGATACCAGAAAACTGCGGAAGGGCAGCATGGAGGCATTATATAATGACATTATTTAAGAAAACTAAGTATTTTTTTTTTTAAATAATGTCATTGTATAATAGCAATAGCCCACAGCTGGGTGTGGGCAATGTTGGATTTATCCACGGTTAGCTTTGTCTGGTCATGAGGGCTTTGCCCTCGTGACCAAACCACACCAACCGTGGGTAAATCCAGCATTACTCACACCCATCCTTGGGTTATTGCTTAATTATCATATGCTGGATAGATAATTACTCAGACTGATTTCGTCATGTCTTCCGTAACTACATCCACAGTTGGTCTGCTGAAGTCTTCTTTTGAAGTGCTGCACTGCACACAACTTTGTATTGGAGTTTGGTCCTTTATGTGAATTAAAGTAGTATATAAATATTCCTGATTTTGAGACTTTGCACCCCCCACCCATTATTTTTGGCTTTGTCCAGAATTTATGAGCAAAGAAGTTGAGAGTTAGTTATGAATGGAATTGTTTCTAAAATATCAGCTTCTGCAATAGAGATATGTACCAATGCCAAAAATAAGACAGCACAGAGAAAATGAATTTGTGAAGTAATTTGTGAGCATTCCATGGTTATGGCAGTAGTTAAAATGTTCAATGTTTAATCAAGCACAGAAAAAAATTTGGAAATGTAACAAAAGTAACGTGCTCTGTAATATTTAAGAAAGTATGGTTTCCTACAATGTATAATATTCTGATTTACCTGACATGTCTCTAAAAAGGCATCTGAATTATATTAGGGTGCAAGACTCTTTAGAATGAACGTTTTAGCAATATTAATAAAATGTGTGACTAATATAATAGTCATATTCTGAAGTGAAAAAAAAAGTCTGTTGTAGATGACACAAATGTTTAATGAAAATCAAAGTAAAAATGAGCCTTCAAATCAGAAAGTGGAATTGGTTTCTCAGATTTATGACCAAATCACCAGCAGTCAACAAAAGCACAACAAATGCTTATTATTGAATCAGGATGTCTTGGCTAAGATATCACTGCCCAGCTCATAGAATTTTTCACTAATGCTAAAAATGTTTTGATTTCAGATAAAACAATATGGGTTCTGCATCTATGACAGAGCTTCAGGCATTCTTAATTAATTTATTAAATGCAGTGGGAAGAAGAAGGATAAATGTAATCTGACATCAACCACATTCCAGTGAGGTACAATAATGTGCCAGATCCTTTGGGAAAAACCCAATTCCCACAAATTACCACATCGATGGTAGTCCACTGAACACAGAAGGCATTATAAGAGATCTGGGAACACAGGTTGACAGCAACCTCTCTTTCGACCACCACATCAACCTCTCTTTCGACCACCACATTGCCACTGTGGTCAGAAAGTCCTATGTGGCACATCTCATTACTAAGGGTTTTGCAGGTCATTGTCTCCCTCTACTCTTCCCTCTTTAGGCCAGTCATTGACTACAATGCCCCATTTGGTGTGTACCTCACTAGACACCTACAACAACTGCAGTGGCTGCAAAAGTACATCACAAAGAGGATTCCAGGTATTAAACACTTGTCCTATATGGACAGACTCAAAAAACTCCAACTATTCTCTGTCTCATATTGCCTACTTATAGGCGATCTCTGCTTGACTTACAAAGCCATGTCTGACCCAGCTCTGTTAGAAATGCTACATCTAAAGAAATCCCAATCCCTCAGCACCACATGCTCTATTGACCTCAACCTCAGTACAACAATTAACAGAACGTACTGGAGGGACAGGTTCATAACTCAGAGACTGCCCATGCTATGGAATAGACTTCCCACACATGTCAAACAGAGCACCTCACTGGCCCTCTTCAAGAGAAATCTTAATGAGTGGATGGGAAATAGAAAATTTGGGTTTATATCGGAACATCGAATGCCCCAAATCTCGAATGACATAACATCGAAATGGATTCATTGAACCATGAATACATCAAATCCATGTTAATGACAGTTACCAACAGTGAACCATGAATACATCGAATCCATGTCAATGACAGTTACTAACAGTGACTTGTAACGCACCACACCCCCACTACTTAAATATACCAACTCTGAGATTCGCTACAGTGTAGAAAACGGAAATCTTCCATTTCTGCACTGTAGTGCACTTAACTGCGATCTCTGAAGTGATACGTTTAAGTGACAGGGGGTGTGAGGTGTGCAGGGGGGTCTTGCCCCCCTGCATGGAGCAATTTGTTTGTCCTCTGCACTCTGAAGGTTTTTTTTTTTCCCCCAATTCAATGTTCTGAGGATCAATTAATCCAGTTCGATGTTGTGTCGTTCGAAATTTGGAGCATTCGATGTTGTGCTATACACCCGAAAATTCACCCCAGGGATCACTCAAGTGGCTCTACTTGACAGAGTCACTGGCAACTAAGGTCAGGTGGCATGATGCCAGGGTAATCCTATAGGCTAGGCTTGTAGAGGCTCCAGGGCCATTAGCCTAGTACACACCTATGAACAACAAAAAGATAAAAAGGTAAAGTGCCTTGAATAAATCAACTAATAAACCCAAAAGGAAGGCACTGGTTAGGCAGGTCGGATATCAGTCAAGAAAAGTTTATTCTAGACACAAAAGCACACTGACAGCAAGGTTAAATCCACACAAATGCTTCAACTGTTTTCACCATGTATTACAATAAACTTTTCTTGACTGATATTCGACCTGCCTAACCAATGCCTTCCTTTTGGGTTTACCTATGAACAACATCCAGGTAGTCAAGACCAGCAGAATTGGCTGGCATTCACTTAGTTTATAATCTGTGGTGAAAATGGAAACAAACACTCACACACACACACACACACACACACACACACACGCACACGCACGCACGCACACGCACACATGCACACACGCACACGCTGCGCACACACGCACACACACGCACACACACGCACACACACACACACACACACACACACACACACACACACACACACACACACACGCACACTCTCACACACTCTCACACAATTACTACTTCAAGTCTATATATTCCATCTGTCAAATGGAAACAAAAGTTATATGCACTGGATAGATGCTGCACTCCCTACTAATCAATAAACTGAAACACATAAAAAAAGTTTCAGGATATAGGTGTGAACTGCTTTCAGCATTTTGGATCACATCCTTCTGGAAGACAGGTCTGCTCTATGGAAAGGAGTTCTGTTTGCTCACAAATAATATGGCCTCCTTACCCATACCTATGATCACCTAGTACTTCCAAGTTCCAAATGACAGTAAATTAAAGTTCGAGTGCTTATCTTCTTTCCAACAAGGCAACAGCTTTATCTGCTCTGTCTTAAGATGGCTTATTTGAATTTTGAGTTTGAAGTTATTCATTCTAAACTAGTGTGTGTAAGTGTATGTGTGCGAGTGTGTGTGTGTGTGTGCGTGTGTGTGTGTGTGTGTGTGTGTGTGTGTGTGTGTGTGTGTGTGTGTGTGTGTGTGTGTGTGTGTGTGTGTGCGTGCGCATGCGCTCGTGCGTGCACACGCACACATCTGCATGGGTGAGTGTGTGTGTGTGTGTGTGTGTGTATGTGTGTGTGTGTGTGTGTGTGTGTGTGTGTGTGTGTGTGTGTGTGTGCAGCGTCGTGCGTGCACACATCTGCATGGGTGAGTGTGTGTGTGTGTGTGTGTGTGTGTGTGTGTGTGCACGCGCGCGCTCGTGCGTGCACACGCACACATCTGCATGGGTGAGTGTGTGTGTGTGTGTGTGTGTGTGTGTGTGTGTGTGTGTGTGTGTGTGTGTGTGTGTGTGTGTGTGTGTGTGTGTGTGTGTGTGTTTGTATTGCTGTTTATGTGATACAGAAGTAAGGCAAGTCAATTTATGTCTTTTCCCTACTTGCTTAGTGAATTCAATGGATGGCGGAGGCTTACCACAAGAGTTAGATTCAACATAGCAGCATCTGATATACGGATGCTCTACAGAAGTCATAGAAAGAGACTGCACTTAGCACTTAGCAATAATGTGGGATGTAGTTTTCTGGAGATACATTAATACCTCTTAAAGTTATAAGCTGGTATTGTAGAACACTTGCAGCAAGACAATGAAGTTCCTACAAAATATGGTTATAACCCCCAGTTTCCAGAGGTCCTTAATGTAAAATAGATTCATACCACAGTAAAGATGGATATTTTTTCTTTTTTGTTCTGAAACCAAGATTAAACAATTACATAAATATGAATGTTTTCAATGGGGAGGCTAGCTGGAGCTCTGACATGTTGTCTTAAATGTCTAGCACTGAGAAGATTAATAGAAAGAGGCAGCATAGTCCAAGCAATGTCTCTAACCATTATGGGTAAAACATTAGCTAAGAGATGCAGTTCTTTCCTGGCCAAGTGAGGGGTCTGATGTTCATTTGATCCCAGGTAGATGTGGGCTGGATCCTTCTATAGTGACACAAATTTATAAGCCAATAACAGTAGCCAACTATTTTATCTTAGAATCTAGGTATCAGGCATTCTTGGAGATGGAAGAATACTGCTCAGCATTAGAAGTTTACTATCTACAGAGTCCTTACAGACACAAGTGGCAAACTAATTGCATTATGATATATCTCCTGTTGGGTAGACCCCCTAAGTTTCTTTACTCCCACATTGATTCAAGGTTGCATTCATTTAGAATGGTAACAGTTCTGGAATTTTATTCTGACATTTCTGAACCTAGTGCATGCAAGACAAGTGACAGCAAATCTCTCCTTATCCAGCATGGAAAGTGGTTTGTCAATATGTCTTAAAGAGCTTTAGGGTAAAAGCAAGCTTATGTGGCCTTAGGTGTTCAGGCTTACAGTCATGCTGATTCCCTGTAATAGTATGCCTGGCAAATAGTTCAGTGTTTTTAATTAGCTGCCTCCTATAATCCAGAGTTTGATTCCTTTAGCCTATTTGTTCCTCCTGTGACTCACAGCAAGTCACTTAACTAGACAGTACTCTGAGTCTGAAAAAAGTCCATGTGGATCTTTGCTCTATCCTCTTTAATAAACAAATTAAGCAAACAATCAGGCATGAGGATTGGTGATCTTCTGCTAATTAATAAATAAGTATATATGTATAGTTATAAATAAATACATACATACATACATAAATAAATGTGAGGCTGTGGGCATGTGTGTGCCTTTAGTGGGCAGTGGTTTCTATATCTAATGCTTGCTCCAACTGAACTTACAGTGATCCCTTTTCTATACAGCCACCAAGATATGCAACTACATATGTATGGTGTGGCTACATACTCATTGGTATACGAAGTCCATTGAACATGTGGGAGAAAAAGACAAATGTAGGTTTTGTAAAACAGAATTGGAAACAGTCATACAACTTGTTGCTGGTTGTGATATACTAATGGCAGAAGGATTGCATACTGAAAGGAATAATAATGTGGCAAGACTGTTGCATTGGAGATTGTGTAAACATTATAATACTGAAGTAGCTGAAAAACACTGGAAACATCAGCCACAAAGCATCACATTAAATGATGAAGTTTATATCACATGGGATCATCCATTACCAACAGTTCAAAAACTAGTGTGAGAAAACCAGATATAGTAGTCCATGAAAAGAAGACAAAAGTAGCATTGATCACTGAAATTGCTACATCCAGTGAATACAGCGTCTTATGTACAAAGAGACACAAAGTCACAAAATACAAGGATTTCAGGCAGAAATGAGGGCAGTGTGTAAGAAAGATACCCAAACAGTTCCAGTAGGAGGAGGAGTAACACGTCTTATAAAAAATAATCTAAAATCATACTTAGATTGCAAAAGGAGTCATTACTGGGGACATTGCAGGTGCTGCATAGAGCATGTGAAGATTGGGTGAAGATAGGTGAAGGCTGCCAGCCTAGTCAGATAGAATTTTGGAGATAATTCTGTCATTTGTAAATATTAATGTAAACCACAGGCTTGTTGTCTTAAATGGTAAAAATAGTGTTACATGTGGAACTGGAAAAAATGCAAAAACAGTGCACTCTACTGACCAAGTAAAGCATGTTGTGACCCTTTGATGTTAAAACTCGGAGCCAGTAAGTCTAGAGTGAGGCATCCTGTCTATTGTTTTAAGGCCAGATATAATTGTCAAAATTTGCATGCATAAATGTCCTTTATTGCTCTGGTTTCTGCCCAGAGGTGAAGAATGTAAATGTATTTTCTGTTAGCCTGGGAACCCAGGGAAGTGTGGAAAATGATGTAATGTGAACCAGGAATGTGATTTTAAAAACAAAGAAAATCAGAGAGCATTAAGTATTTTTGTCTTGACCATCCAACCCACCAGCACTGCCTCGCTCTATATGTAAGTTTATCTTAGACTTGTGTTTTCTCTTAGAAATAGTTACAAACTAGAAAGATTAGACCAAGTGTTTTTTTCTGTGATGTCAGAACTGTACTGCTGAATTATTTTAAGTATTTCTCTGTGATCTCTGAACTCTTGACTAGAACTGTGTAGTAAAAGTATTGTCTTGTGTCTTGTTATTAACTATTTTTAAACCCTTCCAACTGTGGCTGTTTTAGTAGAGATAATTTTTGCCCTTTAGAGAACTTGCAAGCCTTTGGTAAAATTGCACAAAGCCACTCCAATAGCTTTAGCCTTGGACTATACTACCAATTGGATAATAATATTGCACAGTAATAATTTGACACCCTTTTAAGGGCCTTTGAGTAGCTGATAAATAATGGGTGGTGGCAGCTGGTACTACTGTATAGTCTGGGGTAAAGGGGCACAGCTGTAGATCCTGTGCCAGCCATCCCCAGGAGTGTCTGTGTGGTTATATAAACTATTCTCAAAGTGTGTGTGTGTGTGTGTGTGTATGTGTGTGTGTGTGTGTGTGTGTGTGTGTGTGTGTGTGTGTGTGTGTGTGTGTGTGCGTGTGGGTGTATGTGTGTGTCAGCTACTTAGCTACTTGGGCAGGGACACGAAGCACTGGTTGGATAGTGAGAGTGCTGGAGGTTTTAGCTTGCCCATGAGGTTGAGATCTGGACCCTATAGCTGTGCAAGTGGGGAGTCTTATTGGGGACCTGGAGAGCAAGGGAGTGACCAGCCCCGCACTGACTATGATCTCTGTGTGATCTTAAGGGAAATTGCACTTTACTGTGTGTATTTGTTATCCTTTTCTCCTATATGAGATGCCCTGCACTGGTGTTAGTCGTGAGGATTGAGGCTCCTTGATTGCTGGGCCAGGGCATGGGTGTCACATATTAATTGTTTGGCAGTGGTGGGATATCCACAACACATATTAACTGGTTGGCAAATACTAATTGGCTTGTAGTGGTGTAGGTAGAGTGAATTCCTGTAGCTGGTGTACAGTGAGCTCTGAAGGTGTTTGTACTCTAAATCAGTCACGCAGTAAATACTCAGTTAAGATCACAACTGTTTTATTTCTTTTGTTAGCTTAGATAGTCAGGGTGAGCAGGCAGCATGTCAGCAGAGGAGTATGGAAAGCTGACAAGGAGCCAGCTGGTGGAGACGTGTCAGGCTAGGGGACTGGTGCATGGAAACCTGACTAAAGCAGACCTGATTGCAGCCTTGGTTACAGCTGCATCAGAAAACAGCAACCAGGAGGACAATCAAACTGGCAGTGGAGATATAATACCTTCAGAGAATGGACAGCTCAACTTTTCTGCAGAGGACTTAAAAATCCATCAGGAGCTGAAGAGACTTGAGTTGGAGGCCAGAGATTTGGAACTAGATGCAGCTGAGAGAGTAAGGCATCTAGAGAGTGAGGACAAGGAGAAACTGCAACTTTTGCAGGCTGAGGAGAATGAGAAATTGCTATGCCTGGAAGCTGAGGAAAAGGAGAGGCAGAGACACCATGAGAAGGAGATCCTTCAAAACAGTCATGGAGGTGATGGGGAAGGGAGTAACTAGACCCCAGAAGCAAAAAAAGGCCAGCAAATTTCTTCCGCAGTTTAAAGAGGGGGATAATTTTGATAATTTTATTCATATGTTTGAGAGGGTATGCAAACAGTATGGTGTTGGCCAAAGGCTCTGGGAACGGTTCCTGAACCCCTTACTCCATGGTAAAGCTGTAACATTTTTGTCAAAAATCTCTGACATTGCATGTTTTCATTATACTGCTGTTAAACATCACTTGTTAGAATTGTTTAAGCTAACACCTGGAACATATAGGAAAAAGTTTTGTGAGCATAGATGCAAGGCAGATGAAAGTGTGTGTGAATATGTTGTGAACTGAGCCCTTATTTCCATAGGTGGGTGAGTGGATGTCAGGTCACCACTTTTGAAAGGCTGGCAGACCTTTTGGTGAGGGAACAAGCCCTTAGCACTTTGCCTGAGGACATGAGAATCTGGTTAGCTGATAGACAATGTGCCACTTCAGATGAGTTGGGGAAGAAGGGAGACCTATACCTGGCAAGCAGGGCAGCCCTGCACAGGAAAGGGACCTATGCACTGTTCATGGGTCTAAAGGAACCAATGGTGGGCAGCACAGACTACCCCAACAGAATCTGGCAGTAGCAGGGGAATCCACTAGTCCAGGTACACATCCAGCAGATAGGGTTAAATGTTTTGAATGCAACCAGTGGGGCCATGTGTCATACAGATGTCCACAGAGGCAAGGTGGGGAACAAAAGGTGAGGGAGCCAGTAAGTGGGAAAGACAAAATGCCAGTAGTAGGTTGTCTTGAGACAACAGGGGTACCAAACTACCATCATGCGGATGTCTTAATAGGGAAATATTTGGATGAGGCAGTACCATTTGTTTGTGCAGCTACACACAGTCAGGTTAGGAGACAAGCATGTGTGTCTGGTAGTCTGGGGGAGACCCAGACAGACTGCATACTTGCAGCCAGGACTGGTAAGGTGGTTACCTCAAGGAGGGAGCTACCCTGTAGCAATGAGACTGAAAGTGAGCCACAGCTGCTTGGGGGTACTAATGGTCCCTTGGACAGAGTAACTGCAAAAGTAGAAGTGAGTAGTAGTACCCAGGCTGACATTGAGGCACTGCTGTCAGAGGATGCCAGACTTCGTGAGGAAGGGGAGCTGGGAAGGGTTACAAGGAGAGAGTTGAGACATGCTCAGCTCTCAGTCCCTACATTACAAGGCCTAAGGCAGGTAGCTAGGGAGGCACCTGATTCTCAAGGAAAGGGGGAATCTGTATACTGGGACAAAGGGTTACTATACAGAGAATGGACTCCTGAGGGAGGGCTAGAAGGTGTACAGCAGTTGGTAGTCTCTAGAGCCTACCATCTGGCACTTCTAGCCATAGCCCATGATATTCCCTTTGCAGGCCATATGGGCATAAAACGTACACAGAGGCATATTATGCAGAACTTCTATTGGCCTGGAATTTCCATTGATGTAACAGGGTACTGCAGGACCTGTGAGCAGTGATAAAAAGGTAGGCAAGGCAGGAGACAAGATGAGAGCTTCTTTGATGTCTTTGCCTGTGATTGAGGAGCCATTTCAGAGGGTAACTATTGATATTGTGGGTCCTCTGAGTACCACAAGTTCCACAGGGAAAATGTATATCCTAGTGGTAGTGTAGTATGCTACGCGATACCCTGAGGCAGTGGCTTTGTCCTCCATTGAGTCACAGAAGGTGGCAAATGCTTTGGAAGAGATTTTCAGCAGGGTAGGTTTCCCAAACGAAATACTGACTGACAGAGGTGCCAGTTTCATGTTAGACCTGCTGGCTTGTCTGTGGAAGTCCTGTGGGGTGAAGCACATGAAGACCACCCCCTTCCATCCCCAGACTAATGGTCTTGTTGATAGGTTAAACTCTACAATCAAGTCCATGCTATGGGCATTTGCAGATCGGTTTAAGAGGGAGTGGGACAAATATTTGCCCCATCTGTTGTTTGCTTACAGAGAGGTTACCCAGGAATCCACAAGTTTTTCACCTTTTGAGTTGCTGTATGGGCATAGGGTGAGGGGACCTCTAGATTTAATTCGAGATGAGTGGGAAAGTGAATGCGAGTCTCACAAGGAGTCTGTTGTGGTATATGTCCTGAACCTCAGGACAAGACTCAGGGAACTCATGGGTTTGGCCCAGGAGAACCTGGCAGAAGCCCAACAACAGAAAAAGGTGTGGTATGACAGGAATGCTCGAGCTAGAGAGTATGCTGTGGGGCAGCTGATAATGGTTCTCATTCCTGTCAGACACAACAAGCTGCAAGTAGTTTGGGAGGGACACTACAAGGTGGCAAGAAAGGTAAGTGATGTTAATTACATGGTGGAACTGCTAGGCAGAAGGCAGGGGCACAAATTGTATCATGTTAACATGATGAAACCTTACCATGATAGGGAGGGCCTTGTGCTGAGCATTTGCAGTGGATTGCAGGAGGAGTCTGAGGGAGATCAGTGGACTGATCTCCTCAGTGAGGCTTGGGCTGACACCTCAGTGGAAGGGGTAGCAATGTCCCAGCAGCTATCTCCTACCCAGGTTCGAGAAATCTGAGCAGTGTTGCAGGAATTTGGGGACATGTTCACTAGAAAACCAGGGTGCACCCACCTGGGGCAGCACCAGGTGGATACAGGACTCCAAAGGCCTATTAGGCAGGCCCCTTATAGAGTGCCTCAGAGAGTCAAACAGACTCTGAGAGAGGAGGTACAGGAGATGTTGGAACTAGGGGTGATTGAAGAGTGCAACAGTCCCTGGGCCTCCCCAGTAGTGCTGCTGCCAAAGAAGGATGGCAGCACCAGGTTCTGTGTGGACTACAGGAAATTAAATAGTCCCACAGAGTCAGATGTTTACACCATGCCTAGGACAGATGAGGCCCTAGAGCAGCTGGGTGGGGCTAAGTATCTTACAGCCATTGATCTTACCAAGGGCAACTGGCAGGTGCACTTAACTCCCAGTGCTAGAGAGAAGTCAGCCTTTCTCACTCCTTTTGGCTTGTATGAGTTCACAATGATGCCCTTTGGGATGATGAATGCCCCAGCAACTTTTCAGAGTCTGGTAGATCATATCCTAGCAGGAGCAGGAAGGTTTGCCCTTGCTTACCTAGATGATATTGCCTTCTACAGCCATTCCTGGCAAGAGCACCTTCAACATGTCAGGGAGGTGCTGGGCAGACTACAGAGGACAGGGTTGACCATTAAGCCGAGCAAATGTCAGGTGGGTATGGCAGAGGTCTCCTACCAAGGACATAGAGTGGGGAGTGGTAAGATAAGGCCAGAACATGCCAAAGTGGAAGCCATTCAGGCATAACCTTGTAATCAGCAAGGTTTGAACAACACTGAAAACTTAGGTGCAAAATCCAAAGCTACTGGCAAGAACAATACCTTTGCCGCACCTTTGCCTTTAAATTTTCCTCTCCCCTACAAAGACGCTGCACGCACGCGTTCTGGGAGCAGGGGAAGAGGAAAAAGAAAACTATCGGGAGAGACACCAGAACGGAGAAGGAGGATGAAGAACTAAACTCCTTGTTTTTTAATTTGGCGACTAGGTCTTTTTCGTCGGAAGAGCAATTTTTACTAAATAGGGGGTTATCCTTCATACCCTCTAAGCACAGTGTACTATCAGATACTCTCATAGGCTTACGCCTGTTTGCCAGAAAATTGTCTCTTAAAGTGTTGTTCAATGATGGTCCATCTGACAGTTATATATCTACCCGCAATGCTGTAACTTATAAAAGGAGAAGTTCTTTCATACCTCCGTTAACTCCAACCATTGAGTGTTTCATGCGAACATGTGAACATGATTTTTACAGTTATTACGAGCATGATAAACATAGCAACATTTTTGTAAATTTGAATCATGCGCTTAGAAACTCTTTAGATGTTTTGAGTAATGATGTGAATACAGTGTTCAAACCAGCGGATAAGGGAGGGGGGGTCGTCGCTCTAGATAAATGTTTCTATAACCAACTGATGAATACAATGCTCAGTGAGGACAAGGCTTACAAGGTCATTGACAAATCAAAAGTTGCATCAACAGTAAACTATGTACATGATACATTGTACGATCTGCTCATGACAAGATCGATAGATAAGTCCTTATATGATTTCTTGAAGATAGAATCACCCCTTATTCCGGTCATAAAGGGGCTGCCTAAACTGCATAAAGATGAATATCCTCCTCCATTACGACCCATAGTATCAGGTGACCACTGGGTCACCGAAAATGCCTCCCTTTATATACAATCTAAGCTTGGTCCGATGACAAAAGAAATACCAACTATTCTAAAAAACTCATATGAGCTACTAGAAGACCTTAAACAAGACCTAGTAACCAATAAATTAAATGTGAATACTTTATTTGTCACATTAGATATAAAGAGCCTTTTCACAAGTATTCCCAATGATTATGGGCTTGACGCTATCAGGCTCCATTTAGTCGAACAGGGAACTTTAGACAGCAATGAGATCATGAATATTTGCTGCCTTTTGGACTTGGTCTTAAATAATAACATTTTTTTGTTTAATGACACGGTATATGCGCAGACATGGGGAGTGGTCATGGGCACTCCCTGCGCCAACGCATATGCCAATCTGGTGATTCATAGGTGGGAGAAAGAGAACATTTTTGGTGACCCTAGGTTTAATAACGTGGTCATCTATAGACGTTTTGTAGATGACGTCATAATACTATGGAATGGAGGTGCAGATGAGCTTGAAGACTTTGTCAGCTACATGAATGGTACTACTTCATTCCTTACATTTACTTATGAATACTCTCTAGTAAGAGCTGATTTCCTAGACATTACTATAACAAAGGGTGACAACAACAGTTTGGCCACTACCTTGTATAGGAAGCCTTGTTGGAGGAATAGTATCCTCCACTATGATAGTTTGCACCCACGGTACACATTCCGCAACATCATAAAAGGCCAGATCAGTAGAATATTAAAAATATGTACTGATAGATTTGATGCCCTGTGCTTGATTGAGCAACAAAAATATCTTTTTATGGACAGAGGATATCCTGGTGAATTAATTAATGAAGTAGTTGAATCCACATTAAAGAATCCAGTTTCGTGGAATAAAAGAGGGAAAGCTAAGTATGGATTAGAGAAAGGTAACAGCATTAAGTATGACATTAAATATACCAATGACGTTGAGCACTTAACTAGGATTATAAAAGGGAATTGGAAAATTTTACTTTCAGAACCACCCCTCTTGAGATTATTAGGTAATAAACCTAACTTCAGATTTAATAACTGTATGAATCTCAAAAGACTGCTTTGTAAGGAGAAATTTGAGATTAGGCCCATTGATATTCGAGCCCAGATAAGAACAGGCACTTATGCATGTGGCCGATGTTCCATGCGTAAATTCATAAGCAGGACACAGGACCTTAGGATTCCAGGCATTAATATAAATTTTAAAGCTACCTTCTATGCCACCTGTAATACACAGAATGTTATTTACCTTGCGAGATGTGACCAATGTGATAGTTATTATGTAGGCATGACGTCACGTAGACTCAGAGACCGAGTCTACAATCATGTCTACGACATTAAAAAGAGCAACCTTACTAGTGCCTTAGCTACACACTGTGCTGAAAGACCTAGGCACAGTTTTAGCTTCCAAGTGCTACAAGTTATTAACCCGAACAGGAGAGAGGGTGACCACTTAGGCACTGTAGAAATGTTCGAACTTAGGTGGATATTAAGGCTAAAGGCACACATACCGCCTGGACTCAATACTGTTGTTAATATACGTCCTGCTTTATTAGGATCCATATGAGATAGTGATTTTATGTACATACCAATATATAGTTTGCACCATTGAATCAGTACTATATATATGTTTCTTAAGTATGCTTTGATTTACAACAGGATGTTGATCGTGGGGACTTTAGTACTAATATCCCCCTACAAATATACCTATACTTGGTATGGCCACACTAATAAGTTGTGAACTATTTCGTTGAGACCTCAGTGATAATTTACACTTTATGGTTTTGGGATCAGAGCAATATTTTTTCGTTATATCTTGATAATCAACAACATATAGTCAATGAGAAGTTTTATTAACGCTCATCTACGTTTAATATTAACGATATATGCTGCTGTATCCATCATAAATTTGTTGAGTAACGTCTGCTGGTAAATTTCTGACCATTGACATCATGAGGTCCCAAACTGTGATTGAGTATTCAAGCAGTATCATATACTGACACTTGCCCAGTATTATCAGGGCTTTTTGGTAGTTGAGTTTTATATTACTGTTGTTTAATGCACTATGTGCATCTGGGGTTGAAGACGGAGGCTTGAGCTTTGCTTTTTCCCCTGACATGTTTGACTACGGCAGTTCTCCTTCATCGCTTATAAATAATGGCGATGTCTAACTATGATATCTGTATATATTATCATTGTTTGATGTACTATCTGTGTACTTGGGGATGTTGATGAAGGCTTGAGCTTTGTCTTGTTGATTATGACAGTTTCTTTTCATCATTTATAAAACATGGCGATGTAAAACTATGGCATTTGTATACATCAAGAATGATGCATATAATGGTCTGAACACATTATGTTGCTATGAGTTCGTGTAGATGAGATAGGAATATATTTATCTTTAGACCCATGATACATCTGTTTTTTACTGTCTTTCACTGTGCTGGGCATCAGATATCAAGATGAATGCTGTTGGCCACAATATGCTTGCCGTTAGATACATAGGAGCGTTACAGAAATCAGAAACTCAGAAATATATAGAGCGTAATGGCAACCTCCCTGCAGCAAGTGATATGGTTCAAGGTTAATAAAATAAAATAAGAGTAGAATAGTCTAAGAAGGTGAAGGAAGACATATTATGACTTATTTTTGCACGCTGATGCTTTTTACATGCTGTTATTTATTCATAAGTTTGTTTGCTATTTATAAACTTAGAATGACAATGAACTACAAAAAATGGGATGACTAACAATTATGTTTATTCCACCTACGATGACAAGTTTATATGGTCTAAATTATTTAAAGTAGTATGATATATTTTATGTTTTTGGTCTCAGCGCATATATATACATTTGCGCAATATGGATCTGACATAATAAATGGGATCTTAAGAGGTTTTTACTAGGCTACTGTTTGATCTGCATGATGTGACATCCCAACTGTTTATGTCGTAGCATTTCCATGCTATGCAAAAAGATGCTTGGTGCATCTGTTGTATCTGTTTAAAGTTTGCTGAGAGAAGTGATGTAAGCTGATGGGTGTTTTAATCACACCAATTATGTCTTAATTAATTGGTCAATTGATAATTATTTTGTTAAATTGATGACTGTTTTACTATATAAATGGACGCCTTTTATGTATAAACTATAACCTGATGAAGCGCATTTGTATGCGTGAAAGCGCTTGTTTGTTCTTAAAATAAACTGGACTTTTTATTTTATCGTGGTGGTTCCTAGCAGTGTTTTTCATCCCGCATAACCTGCACCTGTTACTAAAATGCAGGTGAGGGCATGTTTAGGGACAGCTGGGTACTATAGAAAGTTTGTCCTCAGTTATAGTACCGCAGCTGCTCCCCTCACAGACCTGGCAAGGAAGAACAGGTGAGATTAGGTAGTGTGGACCCCAGCATGTGAGCAGGCATTCCAGAAGCTTAAAGAAGCTTTGGGAGGACCTCCCTGTGTTAACCAGTCCAGATTACAGCAAATAATTTGTTGTGCAGGTAGATGCTTTGAACCATGGGGTGGGTGCTGTACTTAGCCAGATTTCTTCTGAGGGAGAAGAGCACCCAGTGGTTTATCTCAGTCATAGGCTCCAACTCAGAAATGAAGGCTATGCAGCTGTAGAAAAGGAATATCTAGCCATAGTGTGGGCACTGCAGAAACTTCAGCATTATCTGTATGGAAGGAAATTCACTGTTATGAAAGATCACAACCCCCTAATATGGTTAAACAGAGCCAGACTGCAAAATGCCAAGTTGCTAAGATGGAGCCTTGGGTTGCAAGCATATGATATGTCTGTATATCACCACAGTGGGATTAGCAATGCCAATGCAGATGGGGTCTGCAGACAGGGAATGGGGTAAGGTAAACTCAGATAGACCTACCTCACTCAAGCAGCATTTCTCAAGGGTCACTTTAAAAACTAGCCTGAGTTCTCCAAGGGTGGAGATATGTGAAGATTGGGTGATAATAGGTAAAGGCTGCCAGCCTAGCCAGATAGAATTTTGGAGATAATTATGTCATTTGTAAATATTAATGCAAACCACAGGCTTGTTGTCTTAAATGGTAAAAATAGTGTTACATGTGGAACTGGAAAAATGCAAAAACAGTGCACTCTACTGACCAAGTAAAGCATGTTGTGACCCTTTGATGTTAAAACTTGGAGCCAGTAAGTCTAGAGTGAGGCATCCTGTCTATTGTTTTAAGGCCAGAGTTAATAACCAGAATTTGCATGCATAAATGTCTTTTATTGCTCTGGTTTCTGCCCAGAGGTGAAGAATGTAAATGTAGTTTCTGTTAGCCTGGGAACCCAGGGAAGTGTGAAGAATGATGTAATGTGAACCAGGAATGTGATTTTCAAAACAGAGAGAATCAGAGAGCATTAAGTATTTTTGTCTTGATCATCCAACTCATCAGCACTGTCTTGCTCTATATGTAAGTTTATCTTAGACTTGTGTTTTCTCTTAGAAATAGTTAGAAACTAGAAAGATTACATTAACTGTTTTTCTGTGATGTCAGAACTGTACTATTGAATTATTTTAAATATTTTGATGTGATCTCTGAACTCTTGACTAGCACTGTGTAGTAAAAGTATTGTCTTGTGTTTTGACTATTTGTTATTAAATATTTTTGAACCCTTTCAACTGTGGCTGTTTTTGTAGAAATAATATAAGCTCTTTAGAGTACTCACATGCCTTTGGTAAAATTGTACAAAGCCACTCCAATAGATTTGGCCCTGGACTATACTACCAATTGGATAATAATATTGCACAGTAATAATTGGACTCCTTTTAAGGGCCTTTGAGTAGCTGATAAATAGTGGGTGGTGGCAGCTGGTTCTACCATAAAGTCTAGGAAAAAGGGGCACAGCTGGAGATCCTGTGCCAGCCTTCCCCAGGAGTGTCTGTGTGGTTGTATAAACTCTTCTCAAAGTGTGTGTGTGTGTGTGTGTGTGTGTGTGTGTGTGTGTGTGTGTGTGTGTGTGTGTGTGTGTGTGTGTGTGTGTGTGTGTGTGTGTGTGTGTGTGTGTCAGCTATGTGGGCAGGGACATGAAGCACTGGTTGGACAGAGGGGGTGCTGGAGGTTTTAGCTTGCCCGCTAGGCTGAGATCTGGACTCTATAGCTGTGCCAGTGGGGAGTCTTATTGTGGACCTGGAGAGCAAGTGAACAACCAGCTCCAGACTGACTGTAATCTCTGTGTGCTCTTAAGGGAAATTGCACTTTACTGTGTGTATTTGTTATCTTTTCCTCCTATATGAGATGCCACTCACTGGTGTTAGTGGTGAGGATTGAGGCTCCTTGATTGCTGGGCCAGGGCATGGGTCACAGAGCACTTCTGGCTAACTTCAAAGATTGAAGCAATTCTAATTTCATAAACTTTAATTATACTTTGACATAGCAATGGGGTCCATTCCATTGATGGTTTTAGAAACCCAAAAGACTTGGAGAAATTAAAAAAGCGAAAGGCCGTTTGGAAAAGGAAGCAACTGAGGAAGTGCAAAAATAGGGTCTATATTAGAAGACCAAATGTTTAGGCGATTGAACACCTAAACATCGATTTTCTAATATCAAAAGCAAAAATGGCGAACGGCCAATTTAACGCAGGGAAAGATTTCTCTTGGCCATTCCCTGGAGTTTGCTATTCCCCTACTGTTGAGCAATCTCAGAGTTGGTATACTTAGTTATGGGGGTAATGGGGAGCACAGCCCCCCATGTCAGGGGGTGTGGGGGGTGAAGCCCCTCACTTAATTTAGATTTAAAGTAATGTTTTTTGTGTTATGACTGAGGGATGTGTTTCCCTGGGACGTTCAACATTGTCCAGTTCAATATTAGAAGATTGATGTTTAGGTGTTCGATCACCTAAACAGTCAGTCTTCTAATATAGACCCCAAAAATATAAAGAACAAAATCAAGAGACTTTTAAAAGGTATAAAAAAGAAATTTGAACATGGGAAAGAAAGAGAGGTCTGATATGGTGTAATATTTATTTAAAGGAGAAAGCCAAATTATTCAATACAAAAAAGTAGCCCTAAAGATATTCGAAGAGAAATACAAGCAAAGGCATCCAGATATGGAACATTGGCCAATGCCAAAAATAAGGTCAAAAAGAGGAATATGGAGTACTCCTGTTTCCTTCCATATTCCAGAAACATACATTCTGGAGTGTTTCTTCCCAGGCCTCCTCTGAAAATAGCTTGTGTCCTTGTTGGAGTTTCCCAGTCAACAAATGTTAAATAAAATAAATAAATAAAAAACAAAAAGATAGAAGTTTAATAAAACAATTCAACACAGTAATTGGGACTGTTTATAGAGATTCATGTTTTGTAACAGAAGTAAATAGGATATATTACTGTGCAGTTAAATTAATAACAGATAAAGACTTACCTCAAAAACACACGGCAATAAGGGAAAGGAAGGGGAGAAATCAAATGCCATCATGGAAGTATCAAATAGAGAAAACTATAAAGCAATTAAGAGAAGATGTATCAATGTTAGAAGACTATAGTAGATGGAACAGGTCAAGAAAAATACTCAAAAAGATAGATGTGATACAAGCAATGCACAGTATCAGAACAGATCAAGATCTATTGTGCACTATCTCAAATAATAAACTAAAAATATCAGCACTGGCAAAAAAACTTAGAAGATATGCAGATAAAGAAAAACTACAAAATAAGAAATGTATTGATGACACAAAAATGTATTATAAAGATATGAGAAATAAGGCAAAAGGAATTGAAACACCACCAAAAAAGAAGAAATAGATAATTTTGGAGAAATATCTGTGAAGACCCTGTGGAACATAACAATAATGCTAAATGGATAGAAGTGAAAGAAAGAAATAAGAAGTTCAAGTCTTCAAGATATGAAATTGGATGAAGTAACAGCCAGAAACATTGAAACAAAGTTAAGAAACGCTCCTAAGTGGAAAACTCCAGGCTCAGATGCAGTACCTAACTTCTAGATAAAGTATTAATATTAACATCTTTGCATGAAGATTTAGCCATGAGTAAAAACTATTTATATGCACACCACGAACAGACACAAACCTGGTTAACAACAGGGAAAACAATACTCTTACTTAAGAGTGAACCTGTAAGCTATCTTAAAAAAGTATATATCAATAACTTGCCGTCCCACGATGTATAAAATATTCACTGGAATTGATGCCAACAGAGATTTTAGTCATTTAGGAGAAACTCAATTGTGGTAATAGAACAAAAGGGCAATAAAAGAAAGTCATATGGAACAAGGATCATTTGTTGTTAAAGTTATAATGGAAAACTGTAAAAAAAGGAAGAATCTAAGTATGCCAAGGATTGACTACAAAAAAGCATTGATAGTATCCCACATTCATGGATAATAGAGTGCTTAAAATGTATAAGATGTACCCTATACTGAATGCTTACATTACAGCATCCATGAAACAGTGGCAAAGCTATAATACATGGCAAATTATTATTCCAGGGATAAAAATTCAAAGGTGGATATTTTGTCACTGCAGTCCTTTTGGGTTGCCCTTAACCCATGGCTACAATTTGGGTGCCAGAAATCAACAAAGTGTAAAGACTTCTTATTTTTCTTTTGGATGATTTAAAATTGTTCATCAGAAGAGGAACTGAAAGCACACCTGACATGGTCAAAACTTTTTCAAATGTGCAAAAGCAACCTTTAAAGCAGGAAAGCTGCAGCTCCAAGAAAAGATTACCCTTGGACATGAATGGACAAAAAAACTTGAGCAAGAGCGAGTGTATACATATTTTGTAACTGATGAAGGACCAATAAAACTTGAACAAAATGTGAATAAAACTTAGTAAGGAATATTTTAAAAGATTAAGATTAATACTGAAAACAGTGCGGCAGCTAGGAACACATTCCAAGCTATAAACCAATTTTGTCCTCCTATCCTTACTTACAGATTTGGAATGATTGACTGGCCTCAAAAGGTGTTTGTTTAGTTGGACAGGAAAACAAGAAGGATGCTTTATGCTCATCAAATGATTTATAAATATTGGTGTATTCCAAGACTATATATTCTCCATTCTAAAGGAGGTATGCATCTTTTTGAATTTGATTACATGTATAAATTTGCAATAGTAGGACTTTATACATGTCTGCTAAGCTAACAAGACATAAACATAGTGAAAGTTTTAAAACATGAGGAGAATAAGACTAAGATGACTTCCCTGCTTAGTTTAGCAGCAGAATAACAGTGTCAAGTGGGAATGGAGATCAAACCAGAAGTAGACAAAAAATAAGGCAGTAACTGAATGTGCCAAAAAAAAAGAATATAAGGTGAAGGATCAGATGAGAAGACAAGAAATTAGGAAAATGCATAAATATAGTTGCAAGTATAGAAAACTATTGGAGCAACTTCATGTCGATCAGGACTGAATGCAGGAAAGGTTAAGGAGATGTAAATTTTTCCCAAAAGAAGAAAGGTTAATATTTGCAGCCAAAGATAGTGGACTCCATACAGTTTGTTTACAAAGTCCATTGAACATGTGGGAGAAACGGACAAATGTAGATTTTGTAAAACAGAATTGGAAACAGTCATAGGTTCATAGGTTCATAGGTTCATAGGTAGGTACTAGGTTTTCAATCCAAGGGCCTATATAAGCCTAGCCAGCAAGGTTCCATAGTTTACGCCACCCAAGAAAGTTATTTTCCTGTGCCACTGTCCAGAAGAGACACAGAAGTGATCCCTGGGGTGTATTTCCTATTTCCCATCCACTTATCAAGATTTTTCTTGAAGAGTACTAATGAAGAACTTTGCTTGACATAGATGGGTAGCTTGTTCCAGAGTATAGGAAGTGTCTGGGACAGGAATATATCCCTCCAGCATGTCCTGTTTATTGTGGTGACAAGGTTTAGGTCCCTAGAGCATGTAGCTTGGAGGGATTGGGATTTCTTTAGGTGTAGCATGTCCAACAGCTCTGGGTTTGACATAGCTTTATATGTTAGGCAGAGATCACCTCAGAGTAGGTGATATGCTATGGAGTAAAGCTGGAGTTTTTTGAGGGGGTCAGTTTAGGGCATGTGTTTGAGGCCAGTAATCCTCTTTGTGAGGTACTTCTGTGGCCTTTCCTGCTGCTGCAGATGTCTTGTGAGGTACATTCCAAAAGGGGTGTTGTACTCTATAATGGGTCTAATCAGTGAAGAGTAGAGGGGAACAATGACCTCTTTTTCCTGGATGAGACCCCTTTTATGATGAGGTGTGCCACGTAGAAGGACTTCCTGACTACTGTGGCGATGTGACTGCCAAAGGAAAGACTACTGTCCACCTGGGTCCCAAGGTCTCTTATCACGCATTCAGTGTTAAGTAGATTGCTGCCTATGTGGTAGTTCATGGGTACAGAGTTTTTACCAAAGGGGATGACACTGCACTTTTTGGCATTGAGCTTGAGGCCATGGCTCTGACACCAGACATCTGTCTCAGTGAGGCCCTTCTGTAGGATGTCCACATCATTTGGGGACTTGACTATGGCTCCTAGTTTGCAGTCATCTGTGAACTTCGTTAGTCACACATCTTATTGATGATTGTGATATACTAATGGCAGAAGGACTGTATATTGAAAGACATAGTAATGTGGCAAGATTGTTGCACCGTGGACTGTGCAAACATTATAATATTAAAGTAGGTGAGAAGTACTGGAAACATGAGCTACAAAACATTATAGAAAATGCTAAAGTGTATATCACATGGGACAATCCATTACCAACAGTTCAAAAAATAGATGTGAGGAATATTATAAAGTCCATTAAAAGAAGACAAATGTAGCACTGATCATTGAAATTGCTACACCCAGTGACTACAGTGTCTTATGTACAGACAAACACAAAGTTATAAAATACCAGGATTTGCAGGCAGAAATGAGGGCAGTGTAGAAGAAGGATACCCAGACAGTTCCCATAGTAGTAGGAGCAATGGGTCTTATAAAAAAGAATTTGCAATCATACTTAGGTATGTTACCGATATATGTAATGCCACATAACTTCCCAAAGGAGTCAATTCTGGGCACATTGCAGGCACTGTGAAGAGCACTTCTTGCTAACATCAAAGACTGAAACAATACAAATTTTATAAACTTCAATCATACGTGGGAATGGGGTCAATTCCCATCATGATATTAGAAACCCAAAAGTCTTGGAGAAATTCAGAAAAGAGTAAGACTATGCAGTGTCTGTTATAGAGCATCTGCTAGTGAGGGGCAGAAGTTATGAGGCCAAACAGCTGGTACATCATCAGATGTGAGCTGATGTGACTGTGGGGATGCCAGATCCTGTTCCTGCAGTGGTATTTCATCCACTGATACATCCGTGGTGGATTAATCGAAACCCAGATATGGTGGCCATGTCATCATGGTCAAGGACATAGTTATGACAGTTCATCCAGCAGAAACTGTTTATGTTCTGGTAGCACTCTGACCCCTAGCTAGGATCATGGAACTAGCAGTGCAACTCCTGGCAAGGGTAGTTCATACAGTTAGGGGTATCAACAATGAGCATGCTCTATTATCATTCATGGCTCACATCTGTCCAGGATGCCTAGGTGTAGTTTTAGCACAAATGATGTGTCTGTGCTCCTGCAGACTCACACAGAGTACACCTCACATTGACAATGACACCTGAAACACACACAAAATAATCTTCAAAACTGATTTCTTTACATCTGGAGATACTGGCACTCATAGTATGTAGTTGCTTTGACCTCATCTCTTACTTTCATACACTCTTTATTTGTGTCAGGTTGCTCTCCTGTACACACACACACACACACACACACACACACACACACACACACACACACACACACACACACACACACACACATACCCACGCACACTGTGCAAATAATGATGACTGTGGCCTGTCCTTTTCACAATCTGTGATTTAGGGTTGCCTATGTCTGATGCACAGAGTGGCCAGATAATGCTTGTTTTGTCAAAGGTCATGTTTTCGTTAGGATATGCAATCATTTTCAGTTTTGTCTAGTCTGCTTATCTTTGGTGTGGTTATTAGTTGTAGAAGTCATAAGTACTAGTATTAGTACTGGTGGTATGGTCAGTAGTATTATTATGCAGTACAGCTTGTGCAGCCCCTTAGGGAGATGATATTGAGATTGTCCTGACCCCTGCTGGGGTGTCTGACTTGGGCTGCTTATGTCTCATACACATATTGAGCAGGCAATGCATGCTTTTGGCAAATATATTTTTTTGAAAATATGTTTTTTCTTTGTACCATAGGATTGCAATTGGTCATATGTATCTTAACTAATTATATTTTCTTGTGTAGCCATAAGGTTTAAAGATAGCTTAATCATTTTCCTGTACTGATGGTGCTAACATTGTCCTACACCCCTGTGGGATTGTTTGACATGGGTCTCCTTAGGCGTGATGCACAGAGTGTCAAAAATGATACATATGGAAGTCAAATATTTGTGCTGAATTTGAATGAATCATAGTTGGTACTTTCTCTATTTGCCTTCTGTATTAGTCATTGCTATGATATTCCTGTTTAGATAATCACAACTGGATTTTACTTATGGCTTACTTCTTTTTGTGCACTGTACTATCTGTTCATTACAGGTTCATCGCTCACCTTCTTTACTGCTGCTGAGGAATCATAGCCTGTAGTTTGTCTACGTCTGATTCTCACAGTAGCCAGCCATTGCATGGGTACGTAAAACTTGGTTTGTTTGCATGCATCATTGTTACTGTTTGCATCTGCTTAGCTCTTTAATTTAAATAAGTGGTCAGTGTATGTGTTATTCACTGCCTCCTAGCCATTGTCATAGAATTTTGTGCATGCATCTGTTGCCATGATCTTTACAAGCTGAACGTTTCTCTTCTGACCCCTGATCTGTGTCAGGTAGCCCTGCCTGTGATGCTTAGAAGTGAAGTCCCAGTCCTGGACCACCCTGTTGCAATGGCTTTCTAAATATAATTTCATGCAAGAGGGCACAAACAGTCAGCATTTTTGCAGAGGTGGCAGAGTCATATTGCAGGGTACCTCCAGATATGTCTAGACAGTGGATCCATGATTTGAACAACTTAATTACATACTCATTGATAATTCTAGTCTGTGCATGTGTTGCAACCTTGTTTAGTGGAATTGTGTGGGTTTCTCATAGGAGTCATGAGCTGAGGTTTCAGTGCATATTCTGCATTTACCCAATACATGTCCTTGTAGAAAATCACCCCTTGAAAACTTTAGATACAGGTCACAGGTGTGCCATATGTGAGAGTTGTGAAAACTGCCAGACTGACTTGCACAGACACATTGCAGATACCTTTGTACATTACAGACCACCTGCCAGTTTATGGAGTGATATTCTTTTCTATTCAGATACCTCCTTCCTCCAGTTCACTAAGTGGGGATTTAATTTCAATGTGGGTACAGTCTATGGCCCTCAGTACCTCAGGGAAATGGGCTATGGCATAGTAATTTTTCATGGTGGTAGGGCTCTCTTCTGAGGTAAGTGGAAACCAGATATGCTTCCCACATGTTGCAGCATGGTGGAGCATTCTTGAGGCAGAGGCCTGTGGAACCCCCACTCTGTTCCTTTTAGGTCGCTGAAATTTGCTGTAGTTAATATATATAAAGCTACACATACCTTAGTTTCCACTGGATGGGGTCCAGTGAGTAATGCCCCCTCACACACACACACACACACACACACACACACACACACACACACACACACACACACACACACACACACACACACACACACTCAATCATCTTCCACTTTCTCTCTTATTCCCTTCTGTTAGCAAATAGTATCCATAACTGATCAATACTGTGGTGTTTGTTAATTTAAACTGAGACCACAGTAGCCTACTGATACAAGTTTATCCTGTTTTTCCACCTGAGAAATGGTTAAGAAATAACTTACAGTTTCAGAGCAGTCCTTGGTCAGTTCTGATTATTTCTTAAACACAATCTTGTCTTTGCTTTGGCTCATTAGCAGCAGTACAAAATAACTGCCTACTGACACCCTTGTTCTCCCCCTCCCCCTTCCATGTTTATTACCTTAAGCCAATCCCAAAGTTAATAAATATTACCTGTGGCAGGCACCATTTTTAAAACTACAACCACCCTTTGTCACTATCATATGTTCATTTATCAGTTTACTCTGTTACCTGATTGTTTTCAGCTCCCTCATAAGAGCTACTAACAGGGTCTCTACCCGCTTCACTCCCCACCCTGCCCCCTATTCCCTCCCGCCCCCAGTGGTCCTACCTTTATTACACTCACAAACCCCTCCCATCTTTCCAATAGCCAACCACAGCTCTAACCCAACACTACCTCCTCCATTGTCCCACTACTATCACACCTCCTCAACTAGAATGTACAAGCATACCTTACCTGTGCTCACTGCATGCACTCTCCTTGCATATCTTACATCCTACCAAAGCTCCATCATTCCCCCACTCAACCACTACCACTGTACTACTACTAACACCACCACTCATGTCACACCCTCACTCAGCTCCCCTCCCACCAACTCAAGAACCATCCCTATGCACCCCCCACATATTCTACTAACTATATAACTCAAACATAAAGCATCCCTACAACATAACATAGTAACCCTCCCACCATACCTATTACCTACAGAGCACAATCATAAAGTTTCCCTAATAAACAAACACATTCAAAAACTGAGAAAACTAATAACCTCATGCATATCAAAACTAGCCCTAAGTGGAGACATCAACCCCCAACCCTGGCTCTACCATCTCCAACCCCAATCCTCATAATCAGACTAGAAACCACAACTTCTCCCATATCACAGCCAATAGAAAGCCAAGTGACTTCCTTCTACTAAGCCTAAATATTAGGAGTATATCCAACAAAGTCCATGAACTCCATACCACCATAGACTTGTACTCCCCAGATATAGCCATCCTGACAGAAACCTGGCTAAAACCTCACATTACCAGTGAGCAAATACTCCCTACCAGTTATGGCATACTAAGAGTAGACTAGCTAAACAAGAAAGGAGACGGTGTAGCTATAATATTTAAACAGCATCTAAACATCCATATCTTAAAATCATCAGCTCCACAAATAGGCAATGAAGAAATAATATACACCAACCTCAAAATAAACCAAAACAAAACCATCAACATAACTGGATGCTACTTCCCACCTGGCCAAAACATCCCTCCACTAGAAAACCTCCTCAGCTGGTCTACCCACTATCTCCTCCAAGAAACTTAATTTTAGGTGATTTCAATATTGACTGGCAATCCTGTTCTGGCAACCATCCAACCCATCATGTAAACCTTCATGGCTTCACCCAACTAGTCCAGTCGCCAACCAGAATAAATAAAAACTCCAGCAAGCACACTACCCTGGATTGGATACTAGTCAGTAAGAGCCCCCAGTCATATATAACAGGCTGCTTATCAGATAGCCTCAGTGATTTCTCCCCAACATTCATACTCAAAAAATACCTATACCAAGCTAAACCTATCATCTACCATCAGATACATAAAAAACTAAACTTTAACCCACTCATATTCATCTCATCCCTCAAAGAATGTAACTGGCATCCTGTAAAGTACCTCAGTCTTGATGATGCAGTTAAATTTTTTAATACTGCCTTCCTGAGCATCCTTAAATACCATGCCCCCATAAGATTTTCCAGAACCAAAGCACAACCCTCCCCATGGCTACAGAAAACCACTAAGTCAGAAATGAAAAACAGTGATAAAGCCTGGGAGCACTGGCGCAAAACCAAAAACCCCTCAACTAGACAGAAATTCATAGAACTATGCAATAGAGTCAAAAGGCTAATAAAACAGTACAAATTCCAGTACTACCAGTCTGCCCTAGACTCCTCCAACACAGCACCAAACAATTCTGGTTGTCCATAAACTCCATCCTCCTCCCAAGTAAAGTCAGTACCCCTCCTCCTAACATCCCTCACTCCTCCAAAAATATTGCTACGTCATTCAACACACACTTCACACAAATCATACTATCACTAGCTAAACAATACAGCCCCCTTCCCTCCAACCCACAACTTCAACTAGTAATCTCCCCACTGTCTTCTGTTTTTCTCCTGTGCCTACCTCCAACATAAAAAAAACTCTTAACTAAACTTAAGCCCACCACATTAGCAGCAGACAACCTCCCAAGTGAATACCTACAAATCGCAGATGACGGTCTGGCCTACCCAGTATCCATCTTGATTAACCGATCTCTGTCAGAAAGTTACGTTCCCACACTGTGGAGAGTATCACATATAATTCCCCTCCACAAAGGCGGACCCTCTACAGAACTAACCAATTACTGCCCCATAGCTATTATCTCTTCACTCTCCAAAATACTAGAGAGATGCATACACTCTCAGGTCTCAGACTACCTCCTTACTAACAACCTCCTTTCCAATACTCAGCATGGTTTCCGACCAAACCATAGCACCACCACTTCCTTACTGTCCTTTACTAACACTATCCTTCAGCATAAAAACAATGGCTATCTCTCCTTTGCTACTTTCCTAGACCTATCTCTGGCATTTGACATGGTCCCACACAAACAACTCATCTCTGTCCTCAATAACCTATCCTTCTCTCAAATCAGTCACCAACTGTTTTCAGAGTTACCTGTCTGACCACCAACAATCTGTTGTATGGCAGTGTGACATATCTCTCCAACTACCTGTCTCCATAGGGGTTCCCCAAGAATCCATCCTTGGACCCCTACTCTTCTCTGTTTTCACCAATAATCTAGCCCCTGCCACCATACATGGCACACTCATACAATACGCAGATGACTCAACCATCATCTGCTCAACCCAGTCCCTACCCAAACTGCAAAAAGTCACACAGGAAGCCTTTTCCTCTGTTGAAACTTGGTTATCCAATGCCCAGTTAATACTCAACTCAAACAAAACTAAACTACTCATCTTCCAACCCACCAAGCATACTCAATTTAACATCACAGCAAAAGACAACACCACTATATACCCAACTGAACACACCAAATTGCTAGGAGTGGAAATAGACAATAAACTAAAATTTGACATTCACATATCCATGACCTTAAAAAAGTCCACAAAAAACTTGGAGCGTTATCAGAAATAAGCAACTTCTCACCAAAGCAGCAAAGATTTCAATAGCAAATTCCCACCTTATCTCCACCCTACTTTATGCCTCTCTAATATATACCAGCCTAAGGCAATGTGATCTAAACAAGCTAGAGACCTGCTACAACAAAATCACAAAATTCGCCACAGGGGCATCCTACCATAGTCACCACTGTCTATCACTTGCTGAACTGGGCTAGCTTGAACTCCCTCACCTCCTTCAATGGTATCAGCACTCACTCGCCTACAAACTAATAAACCATCCACTAAATGTCCCATCCCTCCAGAATCTACTCCAACCCTATTGCACCACCAGACCACTAAGATCCAGCAAAAAAAATCACTTGCAGATCACTAAAGCCAATAACTCTGCTGGTGAAGCACTATTCTCTTGTGCCATAGCCAAGTTATGGAACTCCCTCCCACCCACAATTACCTCCGTACCATCATGCACCCACTTCAAATCTTTACTAAAAGCGCACATAAAAACATGCTGGCTATGCCCTTGAAACTCCCACTCTAATATCAGCCACCCCATCCAACTACTACCTTTTTTTCCACCCCACTAACTGCCTTGATTATAGCAAGCTCAGATGCTCATAAGCCTAGTACTTATTATACAGCAGGAACTTCTTATTGTAACATTTGTTAATGTCTGTTATGTACTTCGCAGATAAAGATTCTAGTTGTCTACTGATGTACAATGTTCTTCATCTGTAAATATGTTTGTAATTAATTACTATGTTAATCAAATTGTTAATTGCTATGTAATCCAATGTAACTACTGTCTGTTTATTTTAACTGTGGAGCTTTTGTCCCCGGGCCTCCGCTGAAAATGGACCTACTTCCAGTCGGACACTCCCGGTCAACAAATGTAAATAAATAAATAAAAAAATGTAGATGTTGTCTGTTTCCTGTATGTATCTCTGTCCACCCTGTAATACTCTAGTGTTTTAATTTCATGCAGTCCATGTAAGAAAAAAAAAAGTAAGAAAAAAAAGTAATCCAAATATGAGGCAACAGCAACACCTTGTATGAGAGCCTGTTGCAAATACAGATTTATAATGGCTGCGGTAACCCCTAATGTTTTTTAAAGCTCATTTATGGCTGTATTCCAGCATGTGTTGAAATTCAGAGCTAAAGTATGTGTGACGTGTTTTCACTCATCTTATATGTTTCTGAACTACTCCACTATGATTTTTTTGCTTCAATAGCATACAGCATGGCTGATTATGCAGTCATTAGCATATCTGGATGCTAACCATTGTTTTGTACCCAGAGGTGATGTGTGCTGCTGCTTCCTGAATCACCCAAACCAAAGGGTACAAAGGTCACACAGTACATTTAGTAAAAACTGTAAGGAAAACCCAACCAAGCAAGAGTTTTCACTGTGTGATAGCATTCACAGCTAGTGGGGTTTGTCTTTATTAGCCTACATGTAACCATAAAGACTTAAAAAGTAAAAAAAAGTCATGGACATTAAGAAGGCATGAAGCTGAAACACTTGATATACTTAAGATGTCATTTGCATATATCCCATAGCCATTACAGGAGGATTAAGGTCTCACACAATGAAAACTGTTTCCTGAGTCACAAGCTCCTTGATCAATGTTACTCATTATGCATATGAATTTAGTGTTAGAAGTAGGCATTCGTGAATCTGGACCATAATGAACTTGGTTGGATAAGCATGTGCTATGTAGATGAATGGCAGCTTGCTATTTGCAAACATGAACTGGTAATTACAAGTAATCTTGTAGGAGCCAAGTGGAGCTGTAAACAGGGTAGTAGTACATCAACAACTACTTTAAACAGGTGGGGTCAGGGTTGTATAATTTATGGCAAGATAACATACATATTTTAAACACTGATAACTTAGCCAATGAAAATTGAGCAGAACAAGGATGATATGGGTGCATTGAGGTATGACAATTATAATTCAGGTTGTAGAATTCTGAATCTGTTGCAAGTGCTTAGGGTCACATTCATAGAATCCAAGGTGAAGGAAGCAGTAGCATTCTAGAATTACAGAGGTCCATGGACATGCTCATTGGGTAGAGCAACAGATTTAACTATTTGTTTTAATAATTTTATTGAGTTCTTAATATATACATATGTACAAAGACAGGGAAAAATGTTCCATCACAGGTAACAAAATTTGTTTATGTCAGAACATCACATTGTCAGCTTAACAATAATTAAAGCCTTATAATTACTGATGTTTATCATGCTTCACCAGTAGCATTTCCAGCTTATTCCACAAAATAACGTTTACACAACTGCTTACAAGTCTTATTCTTATTATGTCTTTCTCTTTTTTCCATAAAGATCTCTAGAAGACCCTCTAAAAGCTCTTTATACAAGGCCACATATTCAGATTTCCAACTTCTTGTAATTGCTTTCCTGGCAACAGTTAATAAACTATAAAACATTACAAACTGTTTTCTACATCCTTTAGGATGTATATGCTCATTGAGCTGTACCTCCTGGCAGCAATATATCCATATTAGATGACATTGTTGCATGGGTTCCTACCAATATTAAAAATGAAACTGTCATCCTAGGTGACATAAACATCAACTGGTTAAACCTCAGCTTCAACCTTCTTTCTTCAAATATTAATTAACTTCACACAAATCATCAATTCCCCAACCAGACTTAATAAGGACAATAACAAGGATTCCATTTTAGACTGCATTCTAGTTTCTGACCCTAGCAAAATATCTTAAAGAGGTACTCTCCCAGACACCATGAGTGATCATCTCCCCACCTTTATTTGCCATATTCCACTTACCTGTTAAAACAAACATCAATATAAACAAGTATTTTAATTTATTTAACATTTGTTTACCAGAAAGTCCAACTTGGTACAAAGTCAATATTCAGTGGAAGCCTGGAGAAAAATACTCCAGACACGTCTTTGTAATGTGGGAGGAAACCGGAGTACCTGGAGAAAAAACACATGAACACAGGGAGGACAAGCAGAATCCACACAGAAGGCACACCAGCTGAGAATCGAACTGCAGAACCTCTTGCTGTGAGGTGACAATGCTACCACTGTGCGATCCATGAATATGAAACCTTACCATATTTAGCCCACATACCTTCACCAATATTCTAAAAAAGATAAACTGGAATATCCTAAAAACACTCCCACTTGATGACACAGTCAACTATTTCAAGTCTATATTTCTGAATACACTAATTAGCCTAGTATCCCTTCATAAAAAAGAGGATAAGATCATATTACATCCCATGGCTAATCAAACCTACTAAAGATCTTACGATAACCAGGGACAAAATATGGAAACAGTAGCAAACCAACAAAACACTCTAGGCATGTTAAAAGTTAAACAACTTCGTAACCATGTAAAAAAACTAGTCAACAAAGATAAAAAAGAATGCTATATAAAACTGCAAAGTAATTGTAAATAACCCCCCAAAAATTCTGGATTCTGTTATCTCACTCCTTAAGCCACGCACAAAAAAAAAAAAACATGTCCAGAAGATGATATTTTCACAATGCTGCAACATTAGATGTAGGCCAAGGACCGCAAAAGTGATCATAATGAAATAATGAAATTAATAAACATAATGAATAATTGGATTTATCAAACAATAAAAAAACTATTTATGTATGTCCACATGAATATTTTCAATAATGTTGAAAAGATGTCAAGCTATTTGATTTCAGTAGTACTGCTTTATTTTCATTTCTTAATTCATTCAAGCTGCCAGTTTATTGAAAATTGCAATAGTCTTTTTCGAAATTATTATTCAAAATTAATTTATAGAGACAACCTATATTATATGACACTTGTCATCATCATAATATAAAATATCATATAATTGATTATCCCCAGGATTCAATAACTCCTACTCTAAGTGTACACTAGTTGTATACTGTTCTGAGTGAACAGACAGTACAATCATAACTCATACCTTTTACCTCTTGATTTTAGCTTTCCTACTGATTTTCTTACATCCTTAATTATTGATGGGCATTCATAAAGGTTACCATAAAGTGTAGACACTTAGTGTAATCTTTCTGAGTGACTAGAAACCACAAAAAATGTGTTAGAGATGTTACCGAATAAAGATCATGTACAGTTAGTGTTCACTTAGTTTAGGAGTTAATTTCCAGTTTATTATTATCACTTTCCTTAGAATAAATTTGATTTTCTGATCATGTATGTTTTTCCATTGACATTTGCTTACAGAGTCTAACCAGTGTGCAAATATACTAAATATTCTTATATGACAATATGAACCTAAATTATGAAATCCTATATCACCACTTTCTCAAAGGTCTAATACAATTGATACTTGCAGTCTTTGGTTAATAGGGTTCAAAGAAAAGTAATCTTATAGTCTTTTCATTAATTCTTATCTGTGACTTCTCTGATATTAAAGCTTTTATTAAATACTATAGTTTTAATCAGTGATAATCTCTTTTTTTAAAAGTAAAACTTATCAGTATTCATTTTTTGTTCAGTGAGAAACTTATTCAGTAAGATTTCCAATGTTTATTTTTAATAATCAAATTTAAGTTAGATTGAATTTTGTTCTTAAAGTAAGTTATTTCCTGCTTAGTCCAATTAAACTTGTAATTTTCCTTTAATGAAAAAAAATAATTATTTGTTGTGATTAAGATGGTTTCAGTTTTAATTGTATCAAAACTCATCGATTAAACAAGATGGTTCATGAATAAAATAATTTTTCTTCCCTATAGCCAAATTATTTTTCTTTCCTATAGCTAATTGAATTTCTTATGCAAACAATTAGATCTTAGATTGAAAACTTTCAGATATTACAAGTCTTTCATTTTTTTGTTTGTTCCTAATACTATTTTTCAAAGTTTTAACAAAAAAAAAAAATCAAACAGCACTGGTAAAAATCTGCGTCTCTGTTTCATACTTTTATTCAGACAAAATGCCTGGGAAATAAAAGGACCTATTTTAGTATATGCTTTACAAGCTATATATAGCACAGATGTGCACGTTTCTGTATGTGTGTGTGTGTGTGTGTGTGTGTGTGTGTGTGTGTGTGTGTGTGTGTGTGTGTGTGTGTGTGTGTATCTATATATTATTAAAACCTTCAGTGAATTCAAATTATTCTAGAGTTTTAAATAATTTGAATTTACAGTGTCAAAAACTATTTCAGTACTGACATTAATTAATGCTGGTTCTTTAGTATTACTACTGTCTAGATCTAAATCAGGAATTACTTTTTGATGCTATCATATGTTACTCTATTAGAAGCATATACAGTTTGTATTTATTAATAATATCATATATAATACATTTTTCTTGAATTACTTGTTTGCAATAAAATAGATGTAAAAAATGTATAGTCTACATTAACAAGAAAAATAGGCCCATATGAGGATACTTAGATTTTCAATTTACCCTGTTCATGAATAGGTAAGATCAGTGAAAATGTCTAGGATGGTGATATCAAGTTTATATTTTAAAAAATAAAAATGCTTACTTGATCAGAGTGACAGTATTAGGAAGAAAACCTGTGCAAAATTCAGCTATTAGATCTTCTATACTTAGAGCCTTATTTTTTTTTATTAAATAGGTTCTATAATTTTATTTAGTGAGACTGATATATCAGTTAATGAAAACTGTTGTTCACTAAGTTTAGTATTTATGTTATTTAGCAGGTATTCCTCCGAAGTGTTCTTATCAATTACATTGGCCGTGATCCAACAGGCTTCCTGTCAGTTTAAATGACAAATAAAGCAGGTATTTTGAAATCTGATCCCCATATTAAGCCTATTTACAGCTAGACCTTACAATAAAGTAAATCACTTACACTGAGATTAAGTCTTTTAGAATCAGCACAGACTTACACTGAGAGCAACTGTTTAGGGTTCTGGCCCATTTTTTCTTAATGTTTAAACCAGCATAAAATTCTTTAAAAATCCGAATATTTTATCAACATCTGAGGTCTCGTTTTCTCCATGAGGACTATGTATATTGTTAATATGTGATTTCCTATGCATTATTTTTCTTCTCTTAACCAGTCTATGCAGTCTATTTGAGGACAGAGCATACATGTTCAATTTATGTTTCTACAAAGAATTTTCAGTTTTATGGGTGATAATATTTTGAGATCTGGAGTTAACATCTTCATAGTATTTATGTTATCTGTTTCCAAATTATCAATTTGTTGTCAACCAGTTTTTGAAGCTGGAACACCTCACATTAAAAATTACATTGTGATGAGGTAGTAGTAAATCACAATGTAAGTAAGAGGCAGCACCTTTAAAGAAGTAAGTTGTTTTTGATTACACATGATGTTTTGTAGTTTTATGTAAATCAAAGTTGAGTACCTATCACATCATTTTCTGAGTAAGCAGTAAGACTAAAACACTATAATATTGTTATTATTATTATTATTATTATTATTACTACTACTACTATAATTATTATTTTGCAGCAATCACGTGTAACTTTATCTTGAGGAGTATATTGAGAAATTAAATTAATTGTAGAACAAAGCTGCTTCCAGACATGATCAATAAACTTTAAGATTTTTGCTGAAGCTTTTATTTTACGATTTGTGATAGTGCTTGCATCTAATTTATTTTTAATACAGTTAAAATCCAAAACTAATATAGGTTCATAGGTTCATAGGTTGGTACTAGGCTATCGGCCCTAGGGCCTATGCAAGCCTAGCCATAACAATTCCTAATTCCCTGGATATTTCTTCCCACGATATTTACTTCTCTGGGCCCCTGTCTAGCAGGGTGACTGACATGATCCCCGGGGTGAATTTCCTATCTCCCATCCAATCATCAAGGTTCCTTTTGAAGAGGGCCAGTGAGGCGCTCTGCTTGAAATGTATGGGCAGTCTATTCCAGAGTATGGGGAGTCTCTGGGTCAGGAACCTATCCCTCCAGCATGTTTTGTTCATTGTGATGACAAGGTTTAGATCCCTGGAGCATGTGGCTCTGAGGGATTGGGATTTCTTTAAGTGGAGCATGTCCAACAGCTCAGGGTTTGACATGGCCTTGTATGTTAAGCAGAGATCGCCTCTGAGTAGACGATATGCCACAGAGTATAGCTGGAATTTTTTAGATGGTCAGCATATTTCATCTGCTTTAGGCCTGTGATTCTTTTAGTGAGGTATTTCTGTGGCCTTTCCAGCTGTTGCAGATGTCTTGTGAGGTACATACAAAACGGGGCATTATACTCTATAATGGGTCTAATGAGGGATGAGTACAGTGGGACAATGACCTCGTTTTTTCTGGGTGAAAAGCCCTTAGTGGTGAGGTGTGCCACATAGAAGGATTTCCTGACTGTTGTGGCGATGTGGTTATCGAAAGTGAGACCACTGTCTACCTGTGTCCCTAAGTCTCTCATCACACTTTCGATGTTTAGCATCCTGCCACCTATGTGGTAATTCATGGGTACATACTTTTTTCCAAAGGGGATAACTATACATTTCTTGGCATTAAGCTTGAGCCCATGGCTCTGGCACCAGGCATCTGTTTCTGTAAGGCCTTTTTGTAGAATATCCACATCATTTGGGGATTCAATAATGGCTCCCAGTTTGCAGTCATCTGCAAACTTTGTTAGCCATAGTCCCTTAGTGTTGGCCTGTACTTCAGAGAAGTAGATGCCAAACAAGAGTGGTCCCAGGACTGAGCCCTGAGGTACTCCACTTGTCACTTGTCTGGATCTGGATTTGGAGTTGGCTACTTTTACAGTCTGGGTTCTGTCAGTAAGCCAGGTGGCAACCCATCGAGTGACATAGGGATTTATGCCCAGCTTAGTAAGTTTATCTATGACTCCGGAGTGGGGGATGGTGTCGAAGGCCTTGGCAATGTCCAGATAGGCTCTGTGGACTACCTTACCCTCAACCACAGCTCTGGAGACTGACTCAAAGAAGTCAATCAGATTCAGGAGACAAGATCGTCCCTTCACAAACCCAAACTGGGTGGGGTCCATTGTTTGAAGGTTGCCAATGTCTTTGTTTATAAGTTCCATGATAATGCGTTCCATGCCCTTGCAGATCAGGCTTGTCAGACTGATTGGACAGTAGTTCCCAGGATCCAAGGTGGATCCTCCCTTGTGGAGCGGGATAACTGTAGCTGTGCACCACTCAGTGGGCACAAAGCCTGAGGTGAGTCGATGATTAAACATGACACTTAGGTGAGGTGCCAGTTCATTTTGTAGTTCATGTAGTACACAGCCTGGGATGTCATCTGGTCCCACGGATGCTGTATTCGTAGCTTTGGAGAGTGCGGTTTCTACCTGTGTGGCCGTGATTATCGGAATTTGGCAATCTTTTGGAATTGAGCTGGGCCCTTTAGGGGGTGAGAGGGGGGTGAAGTTAGCACTAAATCGATCTGCCAGGATATTGGCAATATCCTTGGGATCAGTATATTTAATGCCATTCTGTTGTGGGTCAGAGCAGATCTGAGCATTGCCATTTAGATTCTTGACATAACTATAGAATGCCTTGTGGTTGTCTTTGGAATCTTTGGCAATTTTATTTTCGTAACTAGCTTTTGAGGATTTTATGAGGGATCTCAGCTTCTTACTGAGGCTGGTGAGGAAGTTTTTTGCATCCTGGGATTTTTCACTTTTCTGCAACAGTTTCTTCCTTCTGTTGTATAGTTTGTTTATAGCAGGGGACCACCAGATTGGCTTCCTTTTTTTGGAGAAGAGGATCTTGGTTCTATTTGGGATGGCACGGTTCATGCATGAGTGGATGTGCTCATACAGTCCCTTAGTGTAGGATTCTGCAGTCAAACTTCCAGATGCCGTCTGCGTGGGTGTTGTGAAGTTTGTCACTTCTGACTTCAGCAGCATGAATGATTGCCTTTCCAATTACTTTGTAGAATTTGCAGGTGTTCCCCTACAGTTTCTGCACCTGTACCTGTAATCCAGTAAAATATAGCTAAGTTTTAAACTTATTTTTATATTAAATAATTATTATATATTAAATTCCTTTAAGGTTGTTAAATCTGCTTATATCATTGAGTAATCTGAGATTTTAAACACGATGTAGCTGTACCTCTTCTTTTTTTTTAAAAGAAGAAGCAATAGCGTCATATTCACTATTATCTAACAGATGAATACTTTCTATATTAGTTGCGTTTCTTTTAAGAATAAGATGCCACACTTGTTTATTTTTAAGTATTTCATAAATTAATTTCTTTCCCTGTCACTATTTAAACAATAAACATTGAAAGATATTATGTTAAGCATATGCATATTTTATATTGAGGTTAATTAATTCCTCATATTGAATGATGGTATTGCTGTTTACTAATCAATTAGTGCTTAAAATTATATTTCATGCACATCTTGTTTGTAACAAAATAATATTATTATATTTCTGAAATATAACAATACTCTACTCATTTCATTTAATAAACACAAAAGAAAACCTAATTTTCAGTTTAACAATGAAATCATTCTACATAGATACCACCATTCCTTGTTTGACTACAAACTTGTACAAACTACATAACCTAACTAACCTACTTTACAATTCTTATATGCACCACTTCTGGCAACTATTGCAAACTATTAGTTATATAATTATGTATTTTTCTTCTACCGGAAATTCTTTATTAAGAACATAAAGTCTACTTATATAGTTACACATTTTAAAAGGAATAGATCCATCACAGAAGTATTAACACAGTTTCTAAACATTTATCTATACAAATACAATATATATCTTGAAACTACAACACATTTCAAAAATAGATTGTCAGATGACTAAACTTTTATAAAAAGACTCATTATTATCCTATATTCATTTGTTAAATATTTACACTAACTTAGTCTACCTGCCCACTATCTGTAAATCATCCTTCTTTTCATTTCTTATTTCAATTGTACTATAAAAGAACTTATCGCTTATCATTTAAGGAACGGGTACTGTTTGGTTCCATTAAGTGCTACAGTCTTAATGAAGTATACATGCTATTGATCTCCTGAAACAGTAGCTAATTAGTTGTTATGACCACAATCAGTACTCTAAATTGTCTGCTATTAGTAATATGGATGCAAGTTTTCCAGCAAACTGAATGCACCATGAGTCAACTAACTATACACCTTAGCAAAGTACATATACATATATATGTATATATATATATATATATATATATATATATATATATATATATATATTATATATTATATATATATATATATATATATATATATATATATATATATATGTATCTAGGACTAACTACTGATGACACGTTTCAACAAAACTGAAACGGTCGAGCACACTTTCTCAAAAGTGTTTTTTCACTGAAAAAGCACTTTCGCAAAGGTCTGAAAAAAAAACATTTAAAAAAAAAAAGTAAACATGTTAATATGTGGAATATGTGGGGGGCTGCCCCCCCCATGGCCCGTACTTTTATATTCTCACTCTGAGATCGCACTACAGTGAGGAAAAGGGAATATTGCCTTATCCTGACTGTACTGCAATCTCAGCAACAGCCATTCCATCATGTTTTTTTTCAGCTCACTTTAGCAGAAGTGCATTTTCAGTGAAAACTCACTTTCATGAAAGTAAGATCGCCTGTTTTGGTTTTGGTTTTGATGAAATGAGCTTTCGCTCAACAGTCCTAGACCCCAAAGCAATATTTGAATGTTTGTGATTCAGTTCTTTGAAAAAGAAAAAATAAATAAATTATGGAAAATAAATGCATGCTAAATCATTAGAAGTCCAGGGAGCCATAGATACACATCTCCATTTTTTGAAAGCTGTCATAATAATAAAAAATAAATAAATAAATAAAAAGAAGTAACTTAAAGTTATTACATTTTTTATGTACTAGTACTTATATAAATGAGCTTCTTGAATCACGTCCTCTGTGTACAATTTCTGGAACTATTGCATAGCACAAAAGCAAGGCAGTCTCAGAGTAACTCTCTATTCGATATAAACAATTATGAAGACATACACTAGGGGCTGGATTCTGTAAAGTCTGAGGAAGATATTTGCAGATGACACAGCACTCTGAAGGAAGACTTCAGTGCAACTGTTGTGGATGTGATTTCAGAAAACATGCTGATGACATACATACTTAGTTATTCAGTATAGTACAAATACAAATTATGTGTACACCCATCTGCATCCAAAACACATTGTGCACACCCAATACAACTTAAATGTCACAAACTGCCATGCCGATTCAGTTTTTGAAATTCTCAGCATATGTTTTATGGACCTCAAAGAACAAACGATAATACCAAAAGAAAAAGAAAACATAAAAATGCAACCTCTGGATAATGAACCACAACAGGCTGCAGTGATATAAGCCATAAATGAGGATGTGGCTGTGCATCCTAGAAGGCAGGCAGCTAGAGTCAGAGCAAGGCTGCAGCTAAATCAGCTGTCAGAGCAGCAATTAATTGACAGGTACCAGCTAGAGAGACAACTGATATCTGCAATATGTGTGGCCCATACATGTCTGTGCATACCCTGATAGGAAACCCCATCGTCCTTGAAACCAAAGTGTGTCTTAGCCTGGCTGTACTTGCATTTGGGGCATGCCAGAACCACATGGGAGATGCTGCGGAAGTGCCACATACAGCTGCCCACTGTATCCTGACAAAATTTCTGGAAGCAAAGTGCAGCAATGTGGAAGACTACATACACTTTTCATCCACTCCCATGGAATGGAGAATAGCAATGCACAAACTTTACAGCATTGCAAACTTCTCCAACGTACTTGGTGCAGTAGATCCCACACACATACCTATAAAGACCCTAGTACATCATGATGCAGACCTATACATAAACAGAAAATGCTGGCCATCCATCAGCTGCTAGGCTGTGTGTGCAGCAGATGGCTGCATAACAAACATCATGACAACACACCCTGGAAGTGTCCATGATGCTGCCATATGGAGGGTAAGTGGACTGAGGGCTGCATTTCAGCAAAGGGAAATATCTGAGGGAATACTACTGGGTGAGTACAGGAACTAAGCTAGGATGTAAGCTAAGGGCACCACTCCCAACAATATTCATGCTGACCAAATGTGTTTTTATTCCCCATAACAAGTGATTATGGTTATCCATTTGAGCCATTGCTAATGACACTGTATTATGAACCATCCAACCTTGCAGAGGAGGCCTACAATTGAACGCAAGAAACAACCAGAAACACCACAGAGTGTGTGTTCACTGTACTGAAAGCTAGGTTCAGATGCCTGCAATACACACTTTAGAAGGCAGCACAGATAATAATGGTGTGTGCCATACTGCACAATATGCTAACTAGATCACACGGTTGTCTTCCAGCTGCAGGTGTAGATGAACTACCCAGGAATCCCAGATGTCTGAAGTTGACATCCCACAGGTATCAGAGGAGCAGCAGAAAGACCTAGGTGGCAAAAGACACAGGCATAGGAAATGTAGGATCTGACCACAGATGCATGCCAAAGCAACACAGCAGTGTCTGACCCACAGCTTTGAGTCATGACAAGCACACATGTATGAATACACAGACTAAACATCAATGTTTAGGTGTGGCCCCATCATAACAGACCAGCTTGTATCTAATGGCAAATACCCACTAGATGTGCACACTTGGCATCAGACATAACACCATAATTGCAATATATAACATTAGGAACATAAATAAATCTGTCACAACAGGGATCATCAACTCAGGGCACAACTAACACAAGTATACATACAGACTCAGAGTTTTCTATCAATGTATGGCAAACAATAAGGGACACAGCAGTGCAAAGCATTACTATCTCTACACTATAATAAGCTGAAAAAATATAAACAGCACTGGACATAATGCAGAATTTTAATATCACAAGCCAAATATTTCACTGTAGAGTATGGATAAAGTAATGTAATACACCACTGTCTACTCTGCCCCTACCAAGTTCAGAAACACTTGTCCCAGGTTGCTCCACAGAGGGGACTGATTGGGGGACAACACCACATTGAGGTGAAGGAGTATGACTGTGACTTTACTGTCTGGTCATGTTTGGTGGGACCACAGCAGATGGTCCAGCCATGGAAGTGTGTGGACAATGGAGCACAGACACTGATGCTCGATGGGCAAGGTTGGTTCTGCCTAGAGAGTGCCTACCTCGCCCATGTGGCAAATGGCTAAGCACAATCAGGGCACACAGAACCCTGCTTGTACTTCAGCAGAGGCCAGGGTATCTGCTTACTGTACCACAGATAGCATGTTTTCATTTTGAGCAGCCAATTACGCCATTACCTCACTGTGTCTATGCTCCTATCATTCAGGCAGCACACGCGGATGGTGTGCAACATGATCTGTGGCAGAGGCAAGTGCACAGATGTCTGATCCACGACCTTACTGGGAGCATTTATTTGCTTGTAGGAGTAGGAGGACACCCTGTGACAAAGGGCCATGTACATCATCTGCACACCTATGTCTACTATGATGGCCAGTTTCAATGTATTGTGGGTATTTATCAACATCAGCAACAGTCTCAACTTGGGTCTTTTTTTCACTAGCCTCATCCTGTTCACCAACCAATGTTCCATCTTTCTCAGAATGGCCAGACAAGTTTCTCTCCACATCTGAGGCTACAGCTGCATCCGCTTGACTGTCACCATTTTGGCCGGATTGTATCACCATGCCAGTGTCCTGTGTGCCAAGGACCATGTTACCATACTGAGACTCATTAGATCCCACATCATGATCACTGGACAGGATAATGGAGGACACAGATAGTTGATGTGCTACATCAAGAGACAGATGACACAGATCAGGACAATGTGCTTATATCATATGATGGATATCATTAAAGACATATGACACATATAGGAATCTGCAATGTTACAGATAATGATGACTTTACTTGAGGTGTTGTCTAGGTATGGGTTATGGACTCTGCATAACTGTGAGTTGACAATTACATTACATAGCCAAAATACATGACATATGTGATGAATACAAACAAAACACACACCTGACAACTTCTCCTGGAAAGACAGTACTGTTGAGGAGGGATGAACTTCAACTACTGTAAGGAAAAATGTCAGCATAATTAATCACATAATTGCCACTATTAACCATATGAACACCATTAAAATGGACAGAAGGTTTTACATAGACATACCACATGATGAGGTTGATGCAGATTGGTCTAAAAATGAGAAGAATGACACAATATTAATGGAGGACAACAACAGGAGTAACAGCAATGACATATGAAAGATAGGCAGTGGCATACCACTGACAAACGCTGTTAAGAGCTTGTATGTTGTACTGCAAATCCTGCATTGGGAAAGTAAAGAGAAACACAACACAGTCACTTATTTAGCAAGCAGAATATTGACTACATGAGATATACAACACTGTAATGGGCTGCAGATACTCACATGACAGATGTTGCGCCTGTTGGCCCTGTGAAGAAAAACAGTGACATTAATATCATGTATCACATGTGTGCCACACATTGATGCAAACTATAAAACTGTTGCAGTAACATACCTGCTTTGTCTGTACTTGAATGTCTTGGGGCCCCACAGGTTGCACCTGTAGTGTACAATGTTAGGGAAATGTCACTATGACAATAAAGAGCACTGCCATGGCATGAGGCTGAGGTAATAACAAGTAGTGGTCACAGAAACACAGTATGGAGACACTCACTTGCTGTTCTCTGATGTTGTCCAGAAGTAGATGGACCTGTGAATATTAATGCAGAAATCATTACACATGTTGGTTACACTGCTCTGTCTTTACTGCAGCTGCATGAGTATATGGAGAGGATCATAATGGACCTCATAAATAAAGACATAGGGAATTTGCAGACTTTGGATCCAACCCAGTTTGGCTTTGTCAAAGGCAGATCATGCCTTTTAAACTTGGTTGACTTTTTCGAAACAGTCACCAAAGCCATTGATGAGGGAAAGGCAGTCCATACAGCCTACCTCGATCTGGCTAAGGCCTTCGATACAATACCCCACTCGGGTATCATTGAAAAACTCATCAGCTTAAATGTTAACCCATACATCACAAGATGGGTTGCAAACTGGCTGAGTGACAGAACCCACAGGGTCAGAGTTGCTGGCGCCATGTCAGACTCAAAGCCTGTCACAAGTGGTGTCCCACAGGGCTCAGTCCTGGGCCCACTCTTGTTTGGCATCTACTTTTCCAAGTACAAGCAAACACAGGAGGGTTATGGCTGACAAAGTTTGCAGATGACTGCAAACTGGGCCATAGTAGAAAACACATCTGACACAGATATCCTTCAGAAGGGTCTCACAGAAACGGATAACTGGTGCAAGAGCCACGGCCTAAAGTTAAATGCCAAAAAATGCATAGTCATACCCTTCGGGAAAAACAAGGTTACCCCTAGCTACCAAATAGGTGGCAATCCACTGAGCACAGAAGAAGTTATCAGGGACCTGGGGACCCAGGTTGATAGTAGTCTGTCATTCGACACCCATGTAGCTAAAGTAGTTAGGAAGTCCTTCTACATTGCCCACCTTATCATGAAGGGATTCTCATCTAGATCAAGGGAGGTCATAGTCTCCCTTTACTCATCACTCATCAGACCAATGATTGAGTACAATGCCCCATTCGAATGTATCTGACCCGACACTTGCAGCAGCTGGAGAGGCCACAAAAGTTCCTCACCAAAAGGATAAAGGGTCTCAAAAATCTGTCCTATGCTGCCCGACTGAAAGAACTCCAGCTCTATTCAGTCGCCACGCTTGCTCAGAGGTGACCTTTGCCTAACATACAAGGCCATGTCAAACCCAGATTTGATGAATATGCTTCACCTCAAAAATCTAGATCCATCAGAGCCACAAGGGCGGAGACTTAAACCTCGACACGGCTATTAATAGGACGTGCTGGAGAGATAGATTCATCACCCAAAGACTCCTATGCTGTGGAACAAAATCCCGGTACATGTGAGGCAGAGCACTCGCTGGCCTTGTTCAAGAGAAATCTTGACCAATGGATGGGAGATCGCAGATATACCCCAGGAATTACCTCAGTGTCACTGCTCGACAGAGGCACAGCAAAATAATGGGTATAGTTCCCCATACTAAAGGGGTGGCGTAAGCCACAAAACAATGGGCTAGGCTTATAAATGCCCTCGGGCAGATAGCCTAGTATGAACCTATGAACCTATGAACCTATGAACTTTCATCATCATCTTCACCCTGTGTGAATGTGTGGACGTGGCTCAGATCTGTTGCTGTAAATCAAAAATGACAATACACAAATATGCCTGCTAACAGCAGTATGCAGTGATTTACTCTATTCTTAGCCATGTCATAGAAAGTAAAACATACATGTTCAGCTGGGAACTCCAACTTCTATTCAACACTGAGTATGCATCGCTCCCCTCTTGCTGTATGCAGGGAGGTCAGAAATTTTGTGATGTCATCTGGGGAGGTCAATGGTATTCTGCCATCAATGGCATTTTTTGATCTCTCATATCATCTTAATCTATTGGCTGCACAAAGGATCATGTCTGAGCTTCTTCATCAACAGACCTCACTGGATCTGTTCTGATCTACAACTGCATTGATCATGGTGGTGAGGCCGGTCCATGTTTCAATTCTCATAGGTTCATAGGTAGGTACTAGGCTATTGGCCCTAGGGCATGATTAAGCCTAGCCAACATGTTATGGCTTTCGCCTCCCACCTGGTGTAGTTACCTGCACCTCTGTCGAGCAGGGCCACAGAAGTGATTCTTGGGGAGAATTTCCTGTTTCCCATCCACTCATCAAGATTCTTCTTGAAGAGCGCTAATGAGGAGCTCTACCTCACCTGTATGGGGACCTTATTCCAGAGCAAGGGGAGTCTCTGGGGCATGAATCTATCCCTCCAACAAGTCCTGTTTATTGTTGAGGTCAGGTTTAGGTCCCTTGAGCATGTAGCTCTGGTTGATTGGGTTTTCCTTATTTGGAGCATTTCCAGCAATTCTGGGTTTGACATAGCCTTGTATGTCAGGCAGAGATCACCTCTGAGTAGCCGGTATGGAACCGAGTACAGTTTGAGTTTTTTTAGCCTCATGGCATAGGGCATCTGTTTAAAGCCTGCTATCCTCTTTGTGAGGTATTTTTGAGGCCTCTCCAGTAGTTGCAGGTGTCTTGTAAGGTACATCCCGAACAGGGCATTATATTCAATAATGGGTCTAACGAGTGATGAGTAGAGGGGGACAATAACTTCCTTTTTTCTAGATGGAAACCCCTTTGTGATAACATGGGCCACATAGAAGGATTTTCTAACCACTTTAGTGATATGGTTGTCGAAGGAGAGGTTGCTATCCACCTGAGTTCCTAGGTGTCTTATCACACTGTCTGTGTTAAGTGGGCTGCCACGTATGTTGTAATTCATGGGTACTTGTTTTTTCCCAAAAGGGATGACAATGCACTTGTTGGCATTTAGCTGGAGGCCATGATTTTGGCACCACATATCTGTATCAGTGAGACCCTTTTGGAGGGTGTCTACATCAGTAGGAGTCTCAATTATGGCACCCAGTTTGCAGTTGTTTGTGAATTTTGTAAGCCATAGTCCCTCCGTGTTTGCTTGTACCTCAGAGAAGTAGATACCAAACAGGAGGGGTCCCAAGACTGAGCCCTGTGGTACTCCATTTCTCACAGGTTTGGAGTTGGATCTAGTGTTTCCTATTCTCATTGAATGGGTTCTATCCTTGAGCCAGTTAGCAACCCATCTTGTAATGTAGGGGTTTATATTTAGGTTGGTGAGTTTATCTATAATTCCCGAATGGGGGATGGTATCAAAGGCCTTCGCAAGGTCAAGGTATGCTGTGTAGACCACCTTTCCCTCATCTATTGCTTTAGTAACCACCTCGAAGAAGTCAACCAGGTTTAGTTGGTCAGGTATAGTTCTCCAAACTATATTCCCTGCACAGCCATGGAGTCTCTGTCCATGTTGTCAGAGAACATTTAGTATGGTTCCATTTTCCTTTGGGGAGAAATTGTTACCCTTAGAACAGTTAGCCAGTTAAAAGACAGTGATATGCATATGATTATATTCCTGTGGGAGACTAGATATGCAGAATATTATGTGAACAGTGCACATCACCATAAACAGTTTGCATTCCTGTGCACTGCAAAAGTTTAAAAAACATTATCTGAGACAAATACTGATGTGACATTTACAAAGCAACAATAATGTCTGTATAAATACCACTTGTAGAATCAACATGACTTATGATATCTTTAGGTGATGTTTGTGGGGTTAGAACCCCTTGCACTACTAACTTCTTGAATGAAGGTCCAACAAAAACAGTATTGTGCCACATGAGTCTCCATGGATGTGCACTTAAGATACTACACAAATTAAAAATTGAACAACTTATAAAAAGTACTGGAAAACTTACGGATCTGTAGGCAGGCCACAGACAGCATGGATCCTTCGTATATTGAATCAGTAGTTATAAGACTTTTTATTAAGAAATATCAATGAATAAATATCCATAACAGCAAAATATAGTGCATATGAATAGTGCAGAGATCATGGGTTTCCATATTTGCACCGCAAAGTGTAAGGAATTACCAGTAATAAATAAAAATGATCTGTAAATCTGTCTTCTGTGCTGTTTACATTTTCAAAGAAAATCTGTCTGTTCAACTGCATATGGGAAATTACTGCATGTCCTTAATGAAAATGGTAACACCTGTATGCATAAAGTTCAATCAAACATCACTCCAGTAACTTACAACAATTTTCTTACATCACATGGTTTTAATAAAAATAAATCTAAACAAGTACCTTTGTGAATGAGTAACTTTAAAAGATGTGATGCTAAAAGGTGCCAATTTAACTCTTGACTAAGTAACCACTGAAAGTAGGAGCACCTAATGTACACTCATCTTTAAGTACATAATTAATGAGGTTCATTGAAGTTCTAGGTTTTGGAATCTCATTTGTTCATATCCATATAAAATAGTTACATTTGGCTTAACACCTAGGTATACTGAGTATGTACCCAGTAGGTATTGATAAATGTTACCATGTGTGGCACGTGCACGCTATCTTCCAGTGATTTGCTAACAAGACATAAGTGCTACTTTTGAATACAGATTTTTATACATTTACAGATCAGACCATTGCTACCTGCAAAGTGAGTGGGACCTCATGAGTAGTTTTCCTTTTTCAATTTTTGCATTTATCATACATTTTCCATTGGAGTATCAAGATGGCTACTTCCAGGAGGCTGAGATGCATCCATGTCTCCAGATGGACTGTGGATGAGGCCGCCCAGATGCTGACCATCTACATGGAGTGGAGCATTGGATGAGAACCTGGCCAAGGGACTTCTTGATGACTGACATCTGGAACCAGATTGCAAGGGAGCACCGAAGATGTACAGGAATCTACCTGACTGGAGTTCAGGTTTACAACTGCTTTAATGACCTGCATCAGAGTTGCATGGAGGAGATTTGTCAGAGGGTTGCTGAGGTGCAGAGACAGCCAGCGGGTCCTTCCTGTAAGTTTGACTACCCCACATATACCTGAGCATTTCTACAGAGTTTAGAGATGTATCTTTATGCCATACACATCAGATAGATGGTTTATATAACCATTAAATAACAGTTGTTAACAACTAATTCACAGCACAATGCCTCAGAGATCATCCATGTGCAACTAACAATGGGCAAAACTGCAATTCAAATTGTAGCTTGCTACAGATCACCCACCATGACCCAGGACCCCCATTCCCCTTTTCTGGAGACACTAGAAAATTTGAAGGTCCTACCAAACACCCTAATATTGGGTGATTTCAATTACCCAAACATTAACTGGGAGAACTACTCAAGTACTAATTCGCTTGCTCAACGCTTCCTAGAATTTATAAATTCGAAAGCCCTGGATCAGCTGGTCAACACCCCTACCAGAGGAGACAAAATATTGGACCTGGTCATCACCAAGATGGGCAACCAGTGATCTACACCGGAGGTCAACCCCTTGCTGGTTAGATCAGACCATAGACTAATCACTCTGGATATCCACATTCCACCCCCACCCCCAATCAAGGAAACCACCATGAAAAACTTTTCAATAGCAAACTGCACATTATTTAAGACCGAGGTGGAAAGGTTCACAGCCCCCAAGCTAAAGGACAATGCTGTCCAAGCTGCTGAATCCCTTACAAAGGCACTCTATGAGCACCTGCAAGAATGCATGGATCATGCTATCCCAAGCAAAACCAAGACTCACTCCTCCAAGAAAAGGAAACCAGTCTGGTGGACCCCTGCCATTTATTTATTTTATTTATTTTACATTTGTTGACCAGGCTAGTCTAACTGGATATATGTCCATTTTCAGTAGAGGCCCGGGAAGAAAAGCTCCAAGCATGAACAGTGACAAAGTTTGCAATATATAAAAAGACACGTCAAATCACAGTACAAAGGCAACATTGGTCAAAAGAAAAATTATACTAAACACAATAGTAAGTTTGAGCAAGACCCAATTAGGAGAGAAAACCCTTTTATTTTATCCTCATACTATGAAGGAAAGTGTAGTGACTAGAATTAGAGGCATAGGTTAGAGGAGTAGAGAAAGGGGTGAGAGCAGGAAGGGGAAAGAGATATCAGTCTGGGTTCACACATGGACAAAGCCAGTGAGTTTTAAGATGTTCTTTAAGATGTTTTTTAAATAGAGAAGTAGAAGCAAGGGTTGATATTTCAGAAGGAAGCTGATTCCAGTTTTTACCTGCTGTGTTCGAGAAAAGTGAGTCACCAGCTTTGTTCTTAGATTTAATAGAGGAAACTAGGAGCTTATTAGCAGAGTGTGGTGTAGCCAGATTTTTGTATGGTGTAACCAGATTAGTGAGGATAGGGGTGTTGTTGGGGTGGTATAGGATCTTTTGGGTCATAAGTAATTGTTGACAAAGTATATGGTTCTGTAATTCTAGCCATCCCAGTTGTTTGAGGTTGAGGCAGTGGTGAGTTTTAAAGGAGGAGCAAGTGATGAATCTAGCTATGCTGTTATAACAGGTGGAAAGCTTGGAGAGGTTGTTTTTAGATAGGTTAGTATATATAGCAGAGGCATAGAAAAGGGTAGAAAAAAGGTGGGTCTGGGCAATAGTTTTTCTGGCAGAAGGGGTAAGGAAGGGTTTAATTCTATAGAGGGTACCAAGTTTTTTATTAACAGACTTTATAGTGGAGTTAATGTATCATTGTAGTTGAGGCGATTGTCAATTGTTACATCTAGTAAGCGGGTTGTAGTATCTGAGGTTATGTTGGTAGCATTGTTAGAGGTTATTGAGAAGAATGGATGAGGTGATTTATGAGTTGGAGTAAAAATCAGTAATTTTGTTTTTTGGGGATTTAGGAGGAGGCAGTGTTGCATAAACCAATTTTCAACATTATGGAAAACAGTTTGGGTGAGGAACTGGAGAGAGGCTATGTTCTTAGCTGTACAGATTAAAGTAGAGTAATCTGCATATTGAATGCAGGTGGCTTGTGGAATGTTTATGTGTAGATCGTTAATAAATAAGGAAAAATGAAGGGGACCTAAGATAGATCCTTGGTGTACTCCAATATTTACTGGAAGTAATGTAGACAGATTGTTATCCCAAAGTACTGCTTGCTGTCTGTTTTCCAGATAAGACCTAAACCATGGTAATGCTTGTGGATCAAGTGAATTGGCTTTTAGTTTGTCTAGAAGTAAGTTATGGTTAACCATATCAAAGGCTTTTGACAGGTCAATAAATAGCGCAGAGGAAAAAGAGTTATTGTTACGATTTTTGTTTATAGAGTCGGTGAAGGATAGCAAGGCAGTTGTTGTGCTATGGAATGGCCTGGAGCCATGTTGGCAGTTTGCCAGTAGATTATTTTGTAGAAGGTGGTTAAGTAGTTGTTTGTGAATACATTTTTCCATTATCTTAGCTATTGGGGAGAGTAAGGCAATAGGCCGAAAGTTAGAAAGCTCAATAGATGATCCACCTTTATGTAGAGGGATGATGTGGGATACTTTCCATATGGTAGATTTTGCCTTCTGAGATAGTTCTATTAATAAGGATAGAGATGGGATAGTCTGGCTTTTGCTGCAATTTGTAGGTATTCAGCTGGGAGATGGTTAGCAGAAGAGGTGCAAGGTTTCAATTTTTGAAGGAGCTTACAGATGAGAGATGTAGGTACAGGTTGTATTTGAAAAGTAGGAGATGAAGTCTTGGAGGTATTTAGTGGGGAAGCAGTAAAAGGAGGTAAAGAATTGGCTAGGGTTTGAATGGCTTCTGTAAAGTAGTTATTAAAGGCATCAGGGAATACAGGTAATAGTAATTCTTTAGATCATTCAGGAAATATAGTGAGATTAGTGAAGCATTATTTTTCTGTATCTGTGTGAATCTATTCATCTGTGTTATTTTTAATATTTCCTGTTGAAACTCTGGTGTTTATTGTAAATAGATATTTAGTATTTTCATGGTCTTTTATTATTTATTATTAAATATATTTAAACTTTTTATTGTGACTGGTCCTTTAGAGAATATTTTAACCTTTGAGAGTACTCATATTTATTTGGTGACAATGTGGCTGCTCCTGAAAGCCTTGCTGTTTGGTAAATATTGCCATTTGTATTAATATTAATTTCATTCAGTATAATTGAGTACCCTTATAAGAGCCTTAGAGTATCTGGCTTTTGAGGGTCCTGGTGGCAGTAACTACCTTATAGTCTGGGCAGAGAAGTATAAGCTAGCAGATATGTGCCAGCCTCTCCCAGGTATGTGTGTGTATTTGTGTGTGTGTGTGTGTGTGTGTGTGTGTGTGTGTGTGTGTGTGTGTGTGTGTGTGTGTGTGTGTGTGTGTGTGTGTGTGTTTGTGTGTGTGAAAATCAAATCTCAAAGAGTGTGTGTCAGCTACTTATAGCAGGGGCACAGAGCAATAGTTTCACAGAAAGAAAGGTGCAGGACTTGGCCTAGGACACTCGGCTGAAGACTGAACTCTATAGATGTGCAAGTGGGGAGTCTTACTCAGGACCTGGAGAAAGAGAGAGAGATGGAAACCCAGACTCTGAACTGAGTGTGCTCTCTGTATGCTCTTAAGGGAAATTATGCTTAGTGCAGAGAGCTGCATCTGAAAATGCTATGTGTACCTGTGTTCCAAGTGAATGTCTCTCACCACTGTCAGTGGTGAGGATTCAGGCTCCTTGATTATTGGCCCAGAAGGGGGATGTCACACCAGCAAATGTTCATTTTTGAAATCCTTAGCTAGGATCCATATTAGTAGACCTTCCCCAATCTGGGTGATGTCATAACACCAAGTGAGTTATATTTTCAGTCAAGATGTGTTAGGTTGATAGATGCCATGGTTAGAGTTTGTATGTATATTACTGTTGCAGGTTTCAATCTTATGTTATCCAATTTCTGTTCAAAGATTGCAAAGCCTGTATGCAACCTTGAAAAATGCATACATTGATTGTCTAATGCTCTTCAGATGTGAATTTTCTAGAAACTGATCAGGGAAAGGTATACCACTGTTATTTGAGGAATACATCATTCATAGTTGCTCTTTTCTTTTTTCAGGCAATGAAAACAGGACCAGAAATCATACTTTGCTATGAGTGGATGCACATGCTTGAGGAGCAGCAGAGGAAGAGAGGTGCATTGATTACTTTTTCTTTATTGTTAAATGAAATGCATCCAATATTTGTTAGAGGCCTTTATTTTTCACATTGCCATGTATATTGCTTAGAATGCATGAATACCTATCATCCATCAGTAAGTCAAGTGAAATATTTACACTATAGCTTTACTTAAAACTGTGATTTAAATCTAAAAATGTTGTAATCATTTAACATTAAACCATTTTTTCTGCACAGAGTTTTTTTTTAAATGTGCTCCACAACCTAAATGAGACATTCGGAGGTCATTATTTTGCATGCATGTCTTAGTTATTTGGTTTCTGCTTAAACTATATATTTTGGCATACTTTTATATGTGTGGGTGTTTCCTAGTCAATGATTTGTTGTGCATAGCTTATCTATTCAGCAACTGAGTGGGTGTTTGCAGTATTGTTTAGAGATGGTGTGAGTTCAACATTAGTATTGCATTTGGTTCAGCATTGGTATTGCATCTGCTTATAACACCTTAGATGTTTTTGTTACAACATACTTTTACCTTAGGTTTGCTGTTGCTTGTGCAGATAGACATTTTTTTGCAATATTTCATAATCAGCAAGCATCGTCAGGGTGTTTGCATTTTGCAGGGTACTGATTGGTACTAATTGTAGGTAAGTTATGCAAACAGATGTACACATATAATACTGCTCGTACAACACGTGCTAGATTTTTACATGTCACAGGGTGTGATGACTGAACATATTAAATATTTGTTACTATTGTATTCATTATATTGATGTGTGCTCAGCAAATTATCTTGCTGCATAACTCAGATGTTTGTCATATGACTTGCCTAGTTTTCACAATATTGTCATCTCACTTTGTCCTCATTTTAACAATGACACTTGGTGGCTGTTCATATGAATTATTTCATGCAGAGACTGCAATTCATAAATTTCTACATTCATATCTTTGCTATGCTAATGAACTGGGGGGTGGGTCCAAGCCTAGACAATTTATCACAAAAGAATAGTGACATCCTGTATCCAAATAAGACATTTAGGCATTTTGCAGGTGCCTCTGTCCATAATGGACAAGGGTGACAGACCCATTGTAAATTTCCACATCCTCATCTGTTGATCTATGTTGTGCTTAATTTGTATAGTAGAAGAAATTAGCTTCACATGGATGAAGCCTGTTCATAGGAGATGCCGTCTGTGGGACACATATCTGTCTCTCCAGCATGTTCTGTTTAACTTATAGACAAAATTCTGGTGATTAGAACTTGTATTTCTGTAACTTTTTGACTTATTAATATATAGATTCATAACTGTGATGTCTGTTGATGCCTTGTAAGCCAGTCATAAGATCACTCCTCAGAAATGTATATCAGACTGAGTAGAGGGAAAGGTCTTTAAGGTCTTCTGTATAAGGTAAGTTTGTTACACCTTGCATCCTTTGTTTATTGAAACTTTGAGGTAGTTGCAGTTTCTGCATATGCATGGTCAAATGCATACTAAAGGGAGCATTGTACTCTATAATTGTTGTGATAAAGGCAGACTACAATGGCATAATGACCTGTTTGGACCTAGCTGCTATGCCCTTACTTATAACTTGTGCAACACAAAAGGATTTCCTCGCCACTGTGGCCATGTGGTGGTTGAAGGTAAGGCCCCTGTCTACATACATAAACAGATTCCTGACCACCAGGTTGATTGTTGGGGTCATATTATCAACATGTTAATTATCTGTGATGGTTGACTTTCAAAAGGGTACAATTATGCAATTCTTAAAACTGATTTTTAAGACCATTGATATGCCACCATTTGTTAGTAATAGATAAGCCTTCTTGAAGAAAGGTTGTGTAAGCATGGGTGTCAGTGATAATCTCCAGCCTGCAATCATCTGCAAAGTTAGTCAACCATAAACCTTCAACATTTGCTTTCACTTCAGAGAAGTAGATGCCAAAAAGCAGTGGCTCCAGTAGTGCGCCATGGGCAACTCTTCTTGAGACTGAGGTCTTGGTGGATGTGGCTTAACCTATTTTGACCTCCAGGGTCCTATCAGTGAGCCATTTGGCTATCCAGTGGGGGAAGGGTAAAAGGATTTATACTTAATTTGCTGAGCTTATCTATCATGCCTGAGTTGGCATCAAAAGCCTTGGTCAGGTCGAGGTAAGCTGTGTGCATAGTCTTGCCCACATATCCATTACTTTGTTGGCACTCTTAATGAAGTTCACCACATTTAATAGGCAAAACCGTCCATTAACAAAGCCGAACTCTGATGCGGCCAGCATTTGCATGTTACCTATGCCCTCATTTATCATGTCTATGATGAATCTTTACATGTGCCTACTTTGACTGGAAGCATATCCTCCATAAATAAAAGATTTAGGATTGCATTCCACGGAATCATGCAGATCAGTGCATACCTCTCAGATGAACAGAATTTGGGAATCACTCAGTTACTACACCAGATATTTCTATGAAGCCATTAGGAGGATTTTGGCCATTCTAATGAAAAATGACTCAGTACTCAATCTGATCTGAGAGTTAAACTGACATTGATATTATAGTCCATGACAGCAGTTCATTGAATGTATACCACCTTCTAGATAACTATTCCAGTGAATGAGTGGTTAGTTATTCAATGATAAATTATTTGATTGCGTACAAAAACCCAGTCATCAGAAATATACATTTTTATTTCATTTATTTTTTTTTTCTTTTTTGACCAGATATGGACAATGATCCATGAAGACCTTTTCAGAATCAGTCTTTGGTTGCAACAGACCAAGTAAATGGGCATAGTAGGTTTCTTAAAAACAAAGCAGCTGAAACAAAAATTGTTATAAAACCATATATCACATATATGGCTAGACAAACTTTTTATGAAAGAATACAATAACTGTTTCTGTTTGTAATATGTACATTTTTTCAGGAAACATTTTATTCAACCATCATAGATACAATACATACAACCAGATCACAGCACATAAGCAAACAATGTTTCAAAAGCAATACAGAACAATTGATATCTGAAAATATATAAACTATTTAAAATAATTTAACAAATGTGCCTAACCGAAAAAATCAAATGAGAAAAGTCTCCCAGTCCCAACCCTTTCTGTAGATTCTTTGCAACAGCCTACAACTTTATAGGACTACTAAACTGCAATGATTCTTTCTTTCATAACTTAGAAATTCTAGACTGCTTGGTTTAGGTGAAATATGAAGACATTTCAGTGTTCATTATATACCTTGACCTTTAGTTGATCCCTTATGTACTTTTTGTAACTGTTTGCATATATGGCAAATCATTTTGCTGTGTCTTCCTCTCACAGGTCATCTATCCAAATATTTAAACAGAATCTCGCAGGCCACAGTGCTTACAAATTTTACGCATTGTAAAAATTATTGAACCATATCTCACTAGTGATAGAGTAAGGTGCACATTGCCATCTAATAGTTTGAATCTCATAAATAAATTCTAGAAAGGCTCTAGAATGATATGTGTCTACGACTAAAGAGGTCCATCTGCGTTACTTATGGGACAACCCAAGATCCCTTGACACCACATTTTAATTTTATCATTAGCTGTCTGTGCATCTTTTTACAGATATGTGTAACAAGATGAAATCATTCTTGGGTGTGATGCATATTAACTTATTTTCCAAAGAGATATTGGATGTTCTTTCTCCTGATTTTGCAGTCTTAAAGTTTTAGATTTGCTGTAAATGTTCCTAGACTGCATGTAATTCCAGAAATTAATTCCTAGAGGGGTCGCTCTGCTCTGAGAATTTTGGAAACTGCAGAATTGCCCTAATAACTTATATTTCAGATCCAACCACGTAAGATAACCTTTTGAATACCAGTCTAGCCACAAAAGATATTGACCACTTGATGTATGTGATTAACCCAAAATATATCTTGCTCCATAGTGGCCTAGGTATCATGAAAGATCTGTCTGATTCCTGCACCCATACCCCTTACGTCCCAACCTAGGTACCATGAAAGATCTGTCTGATTCCTGTACCCATGCCCCCTGGGTCCCAACGTTTGCCTCTTCCATGAAGGCTTGGGTGTGCCTTTTGTTTCCACATAGGGCATACCTCTGGGAGTAACCCCAAGAGTTCCATAGGTGATCTAGATTCAGGTATTTGATATATATTATCGCATGTGCATATCTCTGAAAATCAGAAAAGGCCAACCCTGTGCTATTTGGGAGAATAATGCATTGACCCACCTACTTATAGATGTTTACCTTTACAAATAAGATTTGCTGCTAATGCTTGAGTCTTCGTCAGATATTTTATAAAAGCAACTTGTGGCAAGTTACTGGACAGAAATAGGAATTTAGGTAGAATCATCATTTTGATAAGATGACTTTGTCAAGAAAAGGGTGATTGAGTTTATTCCATCTTGCTAATGTAGTCACAACCTTTTTAAAAATCTGCACTCAATTCATATTTGCAGCTGTGCCAAAAGTCTTAATATATAGAGAGAATTTCTTCCACCAGTGGAACTCCAAACGTGGCAAGTTGGGGTTATAGAACCCTAATCTATAAGTTAAAGAGAAGTAGATGGGGTTAACCTATATTTAATTTTAACCCAGCTATGTTGCTAAATTATTTAAATGGACTTAATACATGTGGAAGATCCTGTATAGGGTTGCTTATCCAGAGCTGAAGAGTTGATGATATAATTATTGTTTGGGATTTACTCCAATTTCGGCAAATGACGGGGAACCTATTGTTTAATGTGGATCAAGGAGTGTTTTTACATTTGGTAGATTCTGACAAATATTACATGCTATGATGTAGATAGCCAGTAAAAGTAGCAAAGGCATGTGCCACACTGAAGACAGAAAACAGATGAATGAATTGCCCAAGGTTTGTTGCATGTGTTCCATTTTTTTTTTTTTTTTGGAGAGTGGGCCTTTCACAGGCAATTTTAGGGAAATCTATGACTACTACTTATTAGAAATTACACCTGGACCCTTCTGAGACTGCTGGTGTGATGAATCAGAGTACTGATTAATTGGTTAGGAGTCCAAAAAATCATCAATTTCCTCAGGATCTCAAATGAATAGTATTTGTCCATGTGTGTTAGACACAGATAGCAAATGGAACTGACAGTAGATACCTGCCTCTCTCCCCTTCCTTAACACTGAGACCATGGTCTTCCTTTTATTAAAGAGACTGGTGTTGTAGTCTGGGGCCACCTATACACTAGCCCCTTCCAGCATATACATGCTTTCTGAAGTTTCACTTCCTCTTTTATGCAGTTAAGAAACTTAACAATGAAATGCCTTAGTGGATTATTGTAGACGTTTTTATGGGTGATACAGTAAGCTCTTCCTGTGATTAGGGGTGCATGACATTTCAGAAATGTTGTTTATTCCTTCTGGGCAAAGTTTATTGAGTTATTTCATTCTGATGATTCAGGTAATCCAATGAATATAAGGTTGTTTTTCCAGTTTCAGTTCGGCAGATCATCTATTTTGAGATCCAGTCTTTGGACATTATGTTTAAGGATAGTAATTTGTTGTGCCCATGTTGCAATAGACTGCCTGTGTGACAGCACTTTCTAGTGGATTTCTAGCTTACCCACAATCTCTATTTAACTGTTTTCATGTTGAGATCTAGTCCGTTTTATTTGTGCAGTGTCAGAGAACACTGTTATATCATTCCTACCAATTTATTCTACTAATTTGAGAATTCTCTAGCCTCACTAACAGGATTTTCTGCCATCTGTTCCATTTACATTTCCCTCAATTATAGATTCAACCACTAGATGACATTTTTCATTAAGTTCTTTCTAATTAAGATGATATCTTTAAAAGTTATGGGGCTTTTCAACCTTTGTCGGGAACCTACGACCAAGGAAAAAAATTGTATTAAGCCCTCAGCAGAGTGGAGCTGTGATCAAACCATGCTACCTGTGTGCATTCGTGAGTGAAATCCCAACATTATGTAGAATTTTGGCAGTTAGGGAACAGGGAATAAATAAATTGGAGACTAGTAAAGAAGGATGGTCCAATGTGGAGATGAAGGTTAAGCCAGTAAGAAGTAAGTGAATAGAAAGTGTGGCAGTGGAACAGAACAAATTAAAGGATGAGTGGGAAGGCTATATGTTTTGCTGGTTTGGATAACTAAATAACAGTTCAGGATATAATTATTGTTTGAGATTTGTTCTTTGTTGCTTTCTGTAGGTGGCACTGATATTCAGGAAGAATATAAACTGACCAGCCTTAAAAAGTCATTGTTCTCTACCTGGAATTTTATGTAGGAAATCATGGACCTTATATTTAGGGGGATTTCCATGTTTTAGGATTGTAAAATAATACCGAATCATCAAATATCAAGAGTTCAACCAACCATAAAGTACAATCAAACAAATATATAGATGTTTTGGTTGGGAGCAAGCCCCTCTCAAAGCACCATGTCATCTACTTAATTATTCTATTTCTGAGATTATGGAACACTGGATAAAAGGGTATTCTTCATTTCCATAATTGCATAGGCTAGAGCTGAAATCCACATCTCACCCACATCCCTCGCAAAGGTATCCACCATGAAAAACTTCTCCAAAGATGACTTTGGACTCCTAAAAACAGAAGTGGCTAACTTCACATCACTCATCCCAGTGGTAAATAGATGCATGACTGCCAAATCATACACCAATGCACTGTACGAACACGTACATAAATGTATGGAACTAAGCATACCCAACAGAACCAAGACACTCTCCTCCAAAAAAGGAAGCCAATCTGGTGGTCCCCTGCCATTAATAAACTCTACAACAGAAGGAAGAAACTGTTGCAGAAAAAGATGAAGTCCCAAGACTGTAAAAAAGGATTATTAGCCTCAACAAAAAGTTGAGATCCCTCATCAAACTTCCAAAGTCAGCTATAAAGGCATAATTGTGGCAAACACTAAAAACAACCACAAAGCCTTCTATAGCTATATCAAGAATCACCATGGCAATACCCAGATTTGCTCTGAGTTACTGCACAATGGTACCTTCTATACTGAGCCAGAGACCTCAGCCTCATTACCAAAATCAACAGAACATGCTGGAGGGACAGGTTCCTCACCCAGAGACTGCCCATGCTCTGGAATAGACTTCTCATACATGTCAAGCAGAGCACTTCACTGTTCCTCTTCGAAAAAAATCTTGATGAGAGGATGGGAAATAGAAGGTTCACCTCGGTGATCACTCCAGTGGCTCTAACTGATAGAGGCACTGGGAGCTATCATCGGGTAGCACAATTCCAGGGCACTTCTATGGGCTACGGTTTGTAAAGGCTCCAGAGCGATTAGCCTAGTACACACCTATGAACCTATGAACCTATGACGACAAAGGATCATATGACTACAAAGCATTGTATGAACACAAAGCCTGTAATCAACTTCAGTAATCAGCTTCAGAAATGGGAGCACATCTTCTACAGAAATGCTTGCTCAAAATTCATAATCAAAGCAAAAAGTTCTAAACTTTTAGCATGATAAACTTTCTTACTTACTGTGGAAGAAACTAAAACTTCTAACAACAAATGACAGTAAAGCCATATCAAGACTTTTATCTCTGCCTACCAAATAACACCACAGAATCAAATGTCAAAGGTATCAGCGGGAACACACTTTGCTTAGACCAGTATAAAAGTGCAGTGATCCCAAAGCAACCTCCATATATCCCACTGGCACTTCATTTCAGTGCTCCTCTGTGGTTATCCACAATAAACAAACTATTGCAAACTGTTCATCCTCATAGTTGTTCTAGAAAAGATGGCCCATCCATACTTAAAATCTCTATGAGTGCAACATCTATGTCCCCTACTTTTACAAAACATCATAAATCACACTTTAGAACCATTTCCATACCCGAACTCAACCTTTCACCTCTTCTGCCCATTGTTTTAATTTATCCAGGCTAACAGCCCTCTTTAAATTCCTAGAAAATGTTATGCCATCTCAGTTAACAATTTACCTTACGAAAGGCAACTTTCTTTGCACTAGTCAACACACTCTTTCACAGATAGCAGCTACAAGAAGATTGCATCAGGAAGTTCAAAAATAGCCATTCTTGCCAGTCTTGTCAACAATATCCAGTGCATTAAAAATTCTACTGTATTTGGGACTCCATAACTATACCATTCTTAAGTTTAAACAAGGTCTAGTTGTCCGTTCCATATGAGCACTTATTAATTCCAACATGCCCCCCAAAGTGAACGCACCTTTCAGATACTTACAAGGCTGCATACTTGTGCCTTTACTTTGTTCACTTTTCATTAATAACAGCTCCAACATACCATTGTTAAACAAAAGCCTTCCATGTTTTCTGGTCCTCTGCTCAGCAGTATATGAACATCTTTAAGGCCCAGACTGTTAAGTTAGACCATCTTCACTAATATCTGCCTTCATAACCAGAATGGAGAAAAATGCATAGATGCAGCACCCCCTCCCCAGTTCTCAATACTTTGCCAAAATTGCCAATGATTTGCATTGACAGAAAACCAAAAATGTTATGAGGAAGAGACTACAGAGAAAAAAAATGAGGTAAAAATCTGGACATGATGATACTGCAAAAATCTATAGAATTGCGACTTGAAGGTATGGTTCTCTTTATTCTTTTTTACTTCCCTGGAGCTGGAGGAGGTTGAACCACCGGAGAATGTAAATTTTCTCATCCTGACCTGGGTCAGTGGGTCTGGGTCCTGGTGGGATTCCTGGGAGTGGATACACTGGGCGGACCGGACAGACTCTGCTGCAGCCTGTACAGCACTGCAGAAGACACCGTACTTCTTTAAATTGCTTAGTTGTGCTAATGTGCATGGATGGCCTGGCAGAAGTAAGAAAACTTAACTGACTTCCACTCACACTCACTGGTCCCTGCTGCCTGCCTGCTTGCCTGCCATGCAGCCCTACCTGCTATTCCAATCCTAATCCATACAACATTCATGAACATATGGATGTACTAGTAAAGACATTTGAGATTTAGACTTCACACATTTTTATTTATTTTCACACCCTTTGTAATAACTCTTTTACTAAAGTTCCTACTCATTTGAATTTTGTCAATATTCTTCATTCTACAACTGATTCATGAAATGTATTCATTCCATCTACAACACTTTCTGTAAGACAAAAGTTTTGTTCCCATCTTGTACGTCTATGTCTTGTTATTTATGGGTAGAGAAATTGAGAGCAAGTCTTGGGGTGATGAGCTTAAAACTGCTGGAAGTGGAATAAACTATATGTATGAAACAAAAAAAGACTGTTCGGTACACGAAAACATCATGATGACCACAACTGTCACAAGACATTCCAAGGGAAATAAACACACTGTCCACCCAGTGTCTGAGCCCTCACTCTCAGCCAAATTTCTGACAGGTCAAGTCTGCCTCACGAAGCTGACATCATCAAGTGGGATATGTGTGATGATGTCAGCAACTTCAAGTAAAAAAAAAATTGAAAAAAACCCAGGAATTAAAGGGGGCTAAGGAGCTACTCAGGAATTCATGGCACCCCATTATTTTGCCCTCAAAACCAGTAAATACTGAGAAATTTGGTATGGTTGAGAGGTATGTGTGGAAATGAGGTTGTGTCCACCTGCAAAGGTTTGCTGCTTACATTTCAGAAAAAGACTGCTTCTCTTTAAATGATGCTGTCAACACTGAATTTTTAGGTTGCTTGTATTTGCATTTGCAATCATGATTTCTCATTTAATATACAAACTCTCTCTCTCTCTCTCTCTCTCTCTATATATATATATATATATATATATATATATATATATATTTTGTAAATCTTGTATAAGCATTGATTCCCTGCTTAATTTCCTTCATTTTCCTCTCTGGGATAATTTTTTTTTTAATTTAATATGGATTGGGAAAATCAGATAAAGAATTAAAAGATGTTTAACTGGAAATAAATATTCTGTCAGATAATTACAGTCTGAATGTACCAGCTCTACGAAGTCCATCTGCTGAATCTGTCCAGGAGTTGACCAAAATGCTCCCCATTTTCTTAAAAGAATAAAAGCTCAGATACACAATATTACTTATGCAGAATAGCAGGCATTCTCCTAAATCGTTCAGTTCAAAAAACTAAATCTGCGGAAAAGTGCAAGGAATTCCTTTATGGGTAAGATTTGTTTCAATGTTTTAATGGTTTAACATTCAAGTATTAAAACAACATATACAGCTTTTTTTTAATCTGAGCCACTATTCAGATATTATTTCCTCTATGAATGATACATATTTCAAATATCATTGTTATGTTTGCATTCCTATGATTTATTTGATAAACAGCTTCCTGTATCTTTATAAGATCTGTCCATTGCCACACTAGGTTTAAAGCAAGTGTATGCACCTGACACTTATGTCTGATGAAAGATCAAAAGGTAACATTTCTTTATGAATTAACTCATGAAAGATGAGCAGTATGTTTTGCATTTAAAATATTCAGTGGTAATGCGATTATATATATATATATATATATATATATATATATATATATATATATATATATATATATATATAGTGTGCAGTTAGGTGTACTGTGTCATTTTCATTCCACAGTTATTAAAGCAAAATATTGAACTGGATTTCACAACAGATTAGATGATCAGTGTTAGTCGCATATGCATATCTCTTAATGGTTTATATTTGATACTGAATATCATGTACGGTTTTTAAATTAGCAATTTTTCAGCTGCTACTTAGAAATTTACAAAATCTGAAATCATCTTTAAAAAGGGTGCATTGTTTTTATTTTTATAGCCTAGCTTATGATTTACCTTGCAAATAGAATGTCTCTCCTCATTTGCGCATATATCTGTTTATCTCTCTGTTTATCTTTCTCTATTTATGTATAAGTGTGTGCGTGTGTGCATGTGTGTGTGCACACACACACATGCACACATATATAAAGATATAGATATAGATATATGTCAAGAGAGAGATAGATGTACAAGATGTGTATGTTCCTTTAAATGACAAATGATACGTGTAAGATTGTAGGTATGCATTTCTTACAATAATCATGTTTTAGTTAACAGCTTTTATACTGTCAAGCCTTTGAATTGAATCTTTAACTATAACATTTTCATTTCTAACCAAGCTCAAGCTTATAGTCTCTTTCTAGTTAATCATATTAAATCTTTAACTGATCTTCCAGTAATGCAGAAAATGTAAATTTTATTTCTTGTCAGCTTAGTAACAATGACTGCAAATTGTGTAATAAAAAGCGAGTACTGCAAAAAAAAAAAAAAAAAAAAAAAAACATTTGAAATTGCTATACAGATTAGCATCATAAAGAACCAGCATTTAAGGCTTCTGATGCTAAATGCCACTCTAATTAAAAGAATACCCCCCTTTAATGTTGGGCTTTTTTGCATGCAAAGGAAGCAATATTTAAATGAAGGAGAAGACCTTTCAGATGCACAAGGCTATAATAGAAAGCTTAGCATAACTTCGGCCTGATTTTCAATGCAAATAGTACACTGAAGTTCAGTGTGTTGATGCAGATTATGTTTTATCCTTCTCACACAGCACTGAATTTTTCACGCTCTGGAAATATTTCCCTTATCAGTGAAAAGCAATGATCAACACTTCTCCCACCCACATCCATCCAATTCCAGAGAGACCGAGAAAGTACAATCATCAATATTCAGATGCATCCAGATTCTAACAATTCAAGGCTATTAATTCACTACTCAACCATAGATTTAGTATATGGTTTTCCATTTAAATAGATTCCTTCTAAAAGTCTGAATAGTAAATTGAAACTGACAAAATATGAAATAATGCAAGCTCTGTTGTTGTTCTACACCTGACATTTATGTAATAGTAACCCCAAGAAATAAAAACACTTGAGCATTACTTTTTTCCCCACTTTAAGTACATAATTTTGTGGTACAGCACCCTTGTTTGTGCATTAATATATCATTCTCATCGGTGACTTATGATGCATTGCTGAATGTAATAAAGGATTCTATGGCACCGTATCATATGCAAATTAAATATCCTGCATATGCAGGCAACATATTTAAGCATATGGTATTGTACATATTAGGTGTGATCAATTTTATGGTAGCTAAACAGATTCTATTCTGCTATTTTGAAATTGCTATGGCCATGATAAAATGATACTCTCAGATGATTTACTTTACTTCTTGCAAAAGAATGTGCTAATTTTTCTTTGGTTTCCTTTTAGATGTAACCTGTCTTTTACATCCAAGATGAATTTCTTACAGAGTAGTTCAACTAAGAGGTTGTGAACTAACTGTATATTTTATGCAATGATAAAATAATGAATCCACTTTCAGCATATGTGAAGGAAAAGATTACATTCTTCTGGAGTTAATGACAGCATTAGCTATTTAAAGCTCACCTTTAGAATGACATCATAATTTACATTTCAGTTAGAAAAATAAAGCTTCCTAAATTGATTCCTGTGGCCAGTAACAATATCCTCAGTAATATTAAAACATTTAGTTTTGGATGTGTCATTACAGTACATTAGTACATCATATTCCATAAGCTACCTGCTGCCTCAAATACTGAGAGGCAGAATCAATTTAAACTGTTAAACAATCAACATTTTGAACAGAAAATGTAAAGGAATGCCAAAACTTAAATTTTTAGATAAAAAGTAGTTCAAAATGAAAATGATTTTATGACATGATCATGTTAGCAAGTCAATAACACTCCAAACCATAAATAAATAAATTGTCAGTCTTTTCTTTAGCTTCTGAGTTTAGTATACTCTAAGCCTTCCATCATGTCAACAGATGCCATGGCTGGAATCAGTTGTAAAACCTGAGATGGATTTCTGCCAACATAAAGCTAGTGTAGTTGTAAAAACATGTAAATTAAATATTAGCAGGAACATTGATATATTATATTTCTTAAAAATTAAAAAGAAAATTAAATTCCAGTTTTATGAGATGAAGTCAAGGAATTATACCCTTGAATTAAATACATAATATTTTATATACAGCACAAGTACATACAGAAACAAATAAAAGACAAACCATATTACTCTTCTTCAAGTATAAGTAGGGGGGCAAGGCCCCCTTCACCCCCATGGTGGGTGCAGGGGAGCTTATCCCCTTGCTTATAGTTAAAGGGTAATATGTTTCTGTATGTACGTGTGCTGGAATATAGTAAGTGTTGGTATTCTGTGTGTTTTCAGTATTATGTGAAGTATTTTGAGTTTTCAGTATTTTGAACTTTCAAGATTTTGGTCTCAGTATTTTGGGTTTCAGGATTTAAAAGTGAATCTCTCTCTCTGTCTCTCTCTCTCTCTATATATATATATATATATATATATATATATATGTGTGTGTGTGTGTGTGTGTGTGTGTGTGTGTGTGTGTGTGTGTGTGTGTGTGTGTGTGTGTGTGTTTGTGTGTATATGTATACGTGTATGTCTTCTTCTTTTGGCTTTTCCCGGTTAGGGGGTTGCCACAGCAGATCACTTGTCAGCTCATGATTGGCAGTGGAGTTTTACTGTGTCAAGATGCCAGCCCGGTGCCCAACCATCCACAGAAGGCACACACATGCACACACTCACACCTAGGGCCAATTTAGAGTGTCCAATCCACCTACAGCATGTCTTTGGGATGTGGGAGGAAACCAGAGCACCCGGAGGAAACCCACACTACAACAGGGAGAACATGCAGACTCCGCACAGAAAGCACCCCAGCCGAGGATAAACCAGAGAACCTCTTGCTGTGAGGTGGCACACTAACCGCTGCACCACCGGAGCCGCCCATGTATGTAGTATATGTATGTATAAATACATAAAGAAAGAGAGAAAGATATAGATATACAGATATATAAAACAGTCATCTTTGAACAAAAACACAGTTTATATCTTAAAAGCAAACTAGAAAAAAATAAAGCATTTAATTACAAAAAGCAAGATATATAATCTGAGGATCCTTGGCAAATAATAAAAATACAAAATAATCAGGAGTCAAAATCATGCAAGAAAAAGTCGGCTCCTGGTCTATTAAAATTTAAAAAAAAATGTATTTAGTGGAGGGCATACCCACATGACCCTCATGTGTGGGTGGTCCTGAATCCTCCACACCCATGTGACGTACATAGATCAACTCCAAGACTACAAAACAGTACAAGAAAAGAGAAATCTCCCTATCATTCGGCAATCACACATACCAAAAATAACACCCTAAAAAGCAGTGTTGACTGCTCTCATACCAACAGAACCCCATATCACTCCCAAACACTAACCCCATGCTACATATAACAAAATGAACATAAACCCATGGTCATTTAAACAGGATTACAGTTATTAACATTCCATTTGATTACAATATATTTAAGAAGTATCCTGTAACCAGTCTGACAGTGTATCATTTTATCATGGCTGTAGCAATTTTAAGAAAGCAGAACATAATCTGTTTATCTATCTATATCTGTAGCTATATCTTTGTCTATATCTATGTCTGCATCTATCTATCTATCTGTCTATCTATCTATCTATCTATCTATCTATCTATCTATCTGTATATTTATATGAGTGCTTTAGTAGACACATTCACATACACATACTTGATCTGGATTCTAAATACTTAATACTTTGGTACTACTTAAACTTGGTAAATGAGTACTCTGACCTTGAATACCAAATTATGAGAAAACTCCAAGCTTTTTCAGTAGTCAATCCAAATTTGAGATGATCCAGTATTTTTCCAAGAAATATGTAATATCAATGTCCATAAATACTGAGCAAAATGAAAAAAAAAAAAAAAAAAACATTAAATTTCCTGAGACATATACTAATCAAAACATTCTTATTTTTTGCAAAATGGAGCTACAATATGCAGCTACAGTATATGTGTTGTGACATTTTACTATTTCCTTAAGCAAACAGGTTATTTTTACTTACATGAAAGGAGTTCATATTTGAAATGGTTACAGGAATAGTAGTGCAATGCCATGAGCTCATTCCATTCATGTTCTGTTGGTTCATTCTCAAACAAGCAGTTATCCTTTCATGCATCAATTGCATTACTGATATGTGAATATGCATTTTTAGCCTGCAAGGTTTTTGTGACAAAGATGGAATTCAATTTTGTTTGGAATGATGGCTTCTTGAAATTTATTTAAATTATATCAATATGGATAACATTTATAATATACTGTAAAGACAGTAATATGACTTTTAATAGCAAAGTCAATTAGTCTGCAGTGAAAACTCTCACTGATGCTTGGTGTTAACTAAAAAAAAGGAAAAAAAAGTAGAAAAAGAAGCAGAACTGAACTTCCCATTTCAAATTTGTAAAGAAGAATGTTTGTTTATGTTAAAAATGGTAAAATAAAAAAGCTTAAATCACCAGATAGCTTGCCATTGTTTGGAATAGGGTGAAGCAAAGGGAGAAGTGTGAGAAAAGTAAAAGGAACAATGTTCAGTAATAAATATGGGGCTGCATGCAGTCCTAAGTACTCTGTGGCTATAATACTAAGTCATACATTTAAACCAAATTGATAAAATATTCTAAAGATTGTTTTCTGTTAAGTGCTGCAAAATGCCTCATATAACTGCATGTCTTAGCCCTTTTTTTCAGCTTTTTGGTTTCTTTCTTTCTTAATTTAAGGCTGAAGATAAGGTATCATAATCTTGACTTTATTTAAGGGTCCTAAATCAAGTTTGGTCTCTGTTGCAATTTAGAAGAGGAGAAAGAATTCAACGGTAATGATAGCCTTTTGTAGTGTGATAGTAGCAAGAATGGTAAATGAAATATAGTGGAAAACTGTATACACAAGCAGTAATATCATTATTTTATTCTAATTAAGGGTAGTTTGTCAGTGAAGTTGATTTCTTACTATCATGTCCACTATTGCAGGGGCAAAGCACAAAATCTGCACTGCCAGTGAACTGAATTAGGGAATGGACTTGGTCCATTGCTAGGGTAAGCTAGAGAGGATAGGAAGAAGTAGCTAGGGCATAGCTCTCCTACCCCTGTGGAGGGGGAGGAAAAGGATTATTGCTTGGATGACTACTGTAGGAGACTAGGAACCTTATTGGTGATTTGCAATATAGACAGTGTGACACAATGTCCTTTGCTTAATGTGCAAATATACATACCAGGTACACTGTAGTCATTGCATGTTGCTCATTCTGTGTTAAGGATGTTTAGAGTTTGCCACTACATGATGGTTCCTGACACCATGTTCACTTCTCCCTTTTGTGTTCTCACTCCCTAGTTCTTATAAATTTTGATGAAATGCTTAATTCAGAAAAGTCCAGAGGCCAGTCAAGAGGCCTGCCTGCCTATAGGATATGGCTGGGATAGCTATAAATGAGCTATAGGTGTAACTGTGGGAAAAAGTGTGTGTGTTTATAAGCAGAAGGGCCAGTGGTGGGTTTGGGGGCATAGGAGGGTTAAAGAATGGAATTCTGATTTAATTTCTTAGATCCTTGTTTACCTTTTAGTTATCCTTCATCATTAATGTCTGTTTATGAAGCAGATGCATGTATCTGACATATCTTGACTGCATCTTTATTATAGAAAGAGGGAGCAGACACCCAAAATGTTACATAATTTATGTTTTCTTCATGTGGTTATGGATGTTTTAATATAGCTACTATTATTTTAAGACTTATTTGTTCTCTGCATATATTACTTTGAATGTAGTATTAATAAATAGAATTTTCATTTTGATTTTAAAACATAAGAGGTAACGATACTGGAGTATAAAGCAACGAATGTTAGCCCATTAATATCCTCTCCCAGAACGTGCAACATTAAAGATGCCACATTCTTTAACACCAGTCTCCCATTAACAAAGGCCATCTGTAATTAGAAAATCATGGCCTAGGAACCTCATAATGAGGCAGGTAAAAGTCATACATTGCAAAATCATGAATTCCTATTTTGTTTGGGAAGTGCTAATTCTAATTTCATGGTACACTGACTCAGTTATTTAAAAATAGCTGTAGTGTAAGACTTTTGCTAAATAGCACATCTAGTCTATCCCCAGGATTTAATAAAATCTGTGCAGGCTCTGTGTAAAGCCTACATGGAATGTACCCATGTACAAGGCCACAGTTCCCCCTCAGCAGCAAACCATGAATATTAATCATGGTGCGCGGCCATGGTAGATTGTAGTAACAGGGATATTGAATTCATGTAGGCAGAAGTATAGAGGCTGGTCTGAAGTTATGTACATGGTGAGGCTCCCTGCAATGTTCCCTGCTACTGTTGAAATATGTTGTGTATTAATAGATTGTGTTTAAATTTATAAATTGTGGTTTTATTTTTTATTTATTTATTTATTTTTAACTTCCGTTTGTGTGGCGTGGAGTGCAGCAATACCAAGCTGTGCTTATACACAGGCAGCTGACACCTGTCAAACATCTAAAAATAGAAACCAGATGTAATTAATTATGATAACTCCCTTTTTTTCTATGTTTTTTTTTAATGTCTGCATGCTGCGGCATGGAGCGCAGCAATGCAAAGTTAGTCTTACATATACACAGTAGACACCTGCCAGACATCTAAAAATAGAAACTGGATGTCATTATTTATTTCTGCATATGTGTATGCCTGTTTAAGCCCATTAGCATGGCTCACCTTGATTGCTTAGTAGTTTATGTGAAGGTATACTACTTCATATAATATCAATGTAGCTCCATGGGTACAGTGATAATCTATAGTTCCATATGTACCAGGTTCAAGTCCCTCGCACACATATCACTTGTTGAATGCAACATAAAATGTCTTTTAAATTAAAATCAATATGTTTACATTTTTGAGATCTGTGAGGTGCTAAGCACTACTTAAATGTGGTTAAAGGCTAATATTGTTTGCAAGTTGCTAAGCTTTGATAAAACCAAGGTTCTGTGAGTTTTCTCGCTGCTCAGCTTTGCTTAGCTGGTTTGCGTGATGCTAAGCTAAATGATGTGTAAGGGTGGGAAAACAGCCTATATTAAGGCCAGTAGGCAGGAATTCTGCATCATTTGTTGGAGTCTGCTTATCTGCTGATATGCCAAGTGGTGTTGGAGAGGGTGCATGCTATTGGGAATAGAAATGGGGTGTGCAGGAGTCCAGGATTTTTGTTAGACTCCTCATATGGAATTATGAACCCAGGCTGCTACAGGATGGTTAGCAGATCTTAGAGTGTAAGGCTGAGGCTTGGGATCTGTTGGCCAGGGATCTTACCAGTGGTACTGCTATCCCCCACACTGATGCGCAGTGTCATCACTACTATGACAACCTGAAGTGGAGAAAGAGGGGAACATTGGATACCTGTGTCCAACAGACTAGGGCTGGGTATGCCCCACAAACATGTAAGTATTTTTTTCACTGTTTTACCAAAATGCAAGCTGAATATGTGCACAACTGGTATGCATACCGGTGTGTTTCTCTCCCAACAGCTGCAGCTGAGAGGACTTTCAATATTCAGTCCCATGCTGGGTGCCTGGTCAGGTTATGCTGTGAGTGTGGTACATACAGATATATTATGCTACCTGTAGTGCAATAAGTGATAAAGAATAAAAACATGTACTGCAATAAAGAATAAACAATAAAAACTGTAGTGCAATAACTGGGCAAGTAGAAATGTAGTACAATAAATGGGTAATTAGAACTGTAGTGCAATAAATGAACAATAGCAGATGTATTGCAATAAACAAAGGAATTATAAGTAACACCAATAAAGTGTTAATGGTTTCCTAAATAAACCTGTCTTAATATTTGCAGTAAAGCTGTATTCATTGTATGTGTGCTACAGTCAAGTGTAAAACTGTAGTAGCTCTACAATGCAAAAGGAATGTCCTGTAAAATTTTCAACTAATGGTATGTTCCAAGGTTATCTCCAAGCCAATTACAGTCACATAATATTCTTATTTTCTTCCATTCTAGGAAAAAAAGGTATATGGCTGAGGTAGTCCACTTTATGAGCAGATAGTATGTGTAGATTATCAGCAATACCAAGAAAGTGTTAATCAGCTTTATGGGTTCCTACATAAATCTGTCTTAACAATACAGCTATATTCATTGCATGTGTGTTATACTGTCACTGCAGTTAAGTGTAAAACTGTAATAGCTCTACACTGCAAAAGGAATGTCCGGTAATTTTTTTTTCAAGTAATAATATGGGTCAAGGCTGTCTCCAGCTCAATGCAAGTCACATAATGCTCACATTTTCTTCCACTCCGGGAACTAAAGGTATATGGCTGAGGTAGCCCATTACATGAGAAGATAGTGTGTGTAGATTTCATATAAAATTACCAGCAATAAAGTGTTAAGTAGCATTGTGGTTTCCTATATAAATCTGTCTTAATATTTGCAGTAGGGCTGAAGTCATTGTATGCCTATTCTAAGTTGCTGCAGTCAATTGTTGCATTATTTACATAGGTCCCCTGCAGCCACAGCTAATGAGTTCCACACCCATGCCTGCCAACTAAAGCATGACGCCTGTCTAGTTTACTTAATGTACACAGACATGCCTCTCAACTGTCATGATTTTTTGTAATGTAATTCCAACTGCCTAATCTATCTGTTCCATGATTACCACATAAATGATTACCTGAAATGCTATATATTTTCAAATCCATTTGCATAACACCTTGGTAATTATGTTAGCCTACATTATGTGAAACTCTGCTGTGTAGTTCTGTACCTGCATGTGTTACTGCTTGGCCCATACTGTCTCATGCTAACAACTTCAGAAGTATGTATGTGCTACATCAGCTATAGAAGAATTGTAGTCACTGTATTCACAACTGACACTGCACACCTGTAGAAGTTTGTAGTTGTACTCTGTGTAGTAATATTACCTGTAAGTTAACTAATGGCATGTTTTTCTCTCTGGCCACCTCTTATCTTCATTAATTTATTATTGTTATTTATTATTATTATTTATTATTAACATATTTTTTCTTACACTCTTTTACTGGCCTTATGGTTTAATTCATACTGGTTTGCTGTTAACATACTTACTGTTATGTTACTTAATGTTCTGTTACACATAATATACCTTAATATGTATTTGGATTAATAAATATTATGTTCCATTCTGTTAATACTATCATTGGTTTGGTTAATACTAACTTTAACTTATTGTTATAACTACTTTACTACAGTGCATGTAGGTTGGCCAGTTCCTCATGATCCGCCTACCTTGCCTCCTCCGGCTGTAGCACCGGGTTCCAGCACATCTTGAACCTAGTCTGGTGGTGCCCCTTCTGCTGCTCCTGCACTACCTGAGGCATGAGGTAGTACTGCCCCATGGGACAGAGATGGGCCCCTCTCTGGGAGCGATAGTGGAGAGGGAGTTGTCACCCATGACAAACTGACAAGTCTGGTGCACAGGATCATCTGCCATGGGTTTGGATAATGCTTGTGCCAGATAGAGAGCATGCTGGCCATCCTGGATGGGCAGGCTCGCCCTAGAGCCCAGCCTTCACCATTGCCACCCTCAGGGCAGTGATGGAGCAGTGCTGACAGTCCCATGGGTGGGGATGTGAGTCACTCTGCTACCCTGTGGAGGCACATGGGACTGAGATTCCAAAACACCATCTCCATCTAAGGTGTTTGCCCTCTTCTTGTGTCACACACCACCTGTCTGCTGTCTTAGCTGTCTTGTCTGTCTGGAAAAGCTTCCTCACCTACCAAACTTACCTCTTCTACACATATCTATGTCCCTCCCCCAACATTCCAATCTCACCTTAAAAAAAAAAAATGTCCCATACATAGCTCTCCATTTCGCACACTTGTCCGCTAGACATACATAATTTGGTCCAATTGGCTTAGTAATCCAATTACGTTGTCCTCACTCCTCTCTCTGTGGGTTAGAGTCCAAAGTCATCTACAAATTCTGTCAAAGTGCACAGTTGCTGCTGTACAAGAAATGAATAGCTATAGTTCCTCCCTACACCCGTCCTGCACATCCCTACCTGCCTTTCACTATGTTTTCCCCCTGCTTGCACCCCACTGCATCACTTTCCTCTCTCCTCATTTTTCTTTTCTTTATATTTTTTATCACAATGTGCTGTATCTTGCAGCTTCATTTAGCTCATCTAAATGGAGCTATATTGATATATGTGTCTTAAATAATAAACATGTACAAAATGAACACCTGTCCTTTACTTCAAACTCACAACTATCATACCTGTAGGGGGGCTGCATTAACCTACCATGCTACACAGCTGTTAACACAGGTGGTATAAGCAAAACATAGTAATTGGAGGTTACAGTCATCAAGCGTGTTTCAGTGGAGCTGCACATTGTGCCTCTTGTGCAAACTTGCTTAAAGAGTATTTGAAAAATTGGGATTGCACCTTGCAGCCTGGTGCAAGAGTACACTTCTAGAATGCCAAACAAACAAGAATGGATGTAAGTGAGGTCTCTACTAGCAGGTAAAGGCCCCTTTTTATCAGCAACATTTACAAGTACACCTACTAAGGAATAACTGGCAAAATACATGTACAGCAGGGACCTTCATGCTGAAATGCTGAAATACATCCATATAAAGCCATGCACATAATGATGGCTGCAAAAATAGTATGTTACAGCCTGTATGAGTGTACTTATATCTTTCAAATACACCTGCTATAATAGTGACTCAGTAGCTCAGTCTATTAAATGCCTTACAAGCAGTACATTTTGCCACACACAGTCCTGGGTTCAAATCCAGTGTGGTGTAACATTTAAATAATGTTATTGTGAAGCCACCAAATAATCACTGAGTCATCCACTCTTTATCCATACTTGTCACTGATGGAAGTCAAGGGCCTGGGGATGGGAACATACTTCACATATCCCTTTAGCAAAACCATAAGTGCATTATGCATTATGCTTTACTAGAAAGGCTCAACCAGACTCTGCTACACTTTGCTGTGAGGGAAAGGTTAGTTTGATTTTTATTTGTTGTATTACTTTATTGCCTTTTCTATGTTGAATACTGTGATTTGTTTTATTTACCTTGTGTTTTACTTGTATTCTGCTTTTAACTGCATATTAAAACTTGAAAAGAGACCACAGCTCTGTCTCTTGTGAGTCAGGCAGAAATTAGTACAGGTCAATAGAACAGGTCAGTTAAGGTTAATTATCTGTGAACTGAGGGGTGGAGCTAGGAACTAAACCTTTTATTTAAGGGGTAAAATAAAATATTTCAGAGCTGTACTAGAAAGGCTCACCCAGACTCTGCTCCACTTTGCTGTGAGGGAAAAGTTATTTTGCTTTTTATTTGTTGTATTACTTTATTGCCTTTTTCTATTTTGAATACTATGATTGGTTTTATTTACCTTGTGCTTTACTTGTATTGTGATTTTAACTGCATATTAAAACTTAAAAAGAGACCACAGCTCTGCCTCTTGTGAGTCAGGCAGAAAATTTTCCCCACCCACCCACCTGGTTACTGTAGTGTTCTTAAACACTGCTGTATTTCTAGTCGCCTTCCCCTTATGTTAATTTGACCATATATCTCATTTTCTGTCTGTTTTTACGGGCTTGTGTAAACACAAAATTATCATTTTGTGAAATCACTCCCCTTCAACTATTTAAATTTATTGGCCATCCTACTGTATTCCATAGTACCATAATACAAAAGTGACCACCCCCTTTCAATCTATCATGCTGTTTTAAAAATAGTGACTCTCCACTAAAACTTAACTTTTTAGACAGGTAATACTTACGTTACCTACATTAACATCTAACTCCTCTAGTGCACACTGCAGTGTTTAGGATAAATCATTTTTTCATCTTACCTTTGACCATCCCTATGACCAGCACTTGCTTTAAAACCTGCTGGAAAGCACTAGGAAATCTTAAACTGATACAAGCACTCAACTCCACTTGTTTTTAAGGAGAAATTAATCGTAGGCACTAAACAGCCTATAATTGCAAAGTACCTTGCTAAGGGAAGGGAAACAGCTCTTGTTCTTTACAAAAAAAAAGCACCAAACCAGGCATGTCCAAGGGTTAGCTTCCGATGATTTATCCTGTCCATCTGCTGAATCTGGCCATACTGGGGCAATGCAGCAATTGCCTCATGTACACAGACAACCCTCTCCTCCTACCACCCAACACTACAACCTGCGAGAGATGCACTTACATAGCCAAACTGGAAGCAAAGCTTTCTCTACCCAAGATTGTGCTAGACAGTCAAGAGGAGAAGGTTAACACCAATGCTACAACTCAAGCAACATAGAGCCCTTCCAAACCCACACCACCAACACTCACACATAGCAATATTAGACGCACATATGTGGAGGCCCTTAACAGTACCCTGCTCAAGCAACAAGGACCTCCGAAGCTGAAATGCAAACAAACACCAATCACAACCAAAGTGTCACATAGCTCACAACACCAGTGTGCCACTAAACAACAGCCCCTAAGGCAAGACAACTTACCCAACACTTTAGTCATAGGTGACTCTATAGTCAGGCACACTGATGTCCCACTCACCAGCCTGAACAAGGAGAAAATTACAGTGAGCTGCCTGTCGGGTGCCAGGATCCATCACATAACGCATGCACTCAAGTCACTCCACAACAAGTACAAATATGACTCTGTCATTGTCCATGTTGGAGTGAATGACTTGAGATGTACCTCCCTGGACTACACGAAAAGAGACATGGATTAGCTCTCGAATCATGTGGCCCAGGCAGGTATGACCCTTGCCCTGAGTAGCATTGTGCCTTCACCCAGAGTGATACCACAGTATAGGGACAAAATGATTGACTTCAACAATTGGCTAAGCTTCTGGTGTCATTCAAAGGGGATCCAGTATCTGTCTGCCTGGGATGACATACTGGAACAACCACAATGCTTTGCCAGAGATGGTCTGCACCTGTCACCCTTGGGATTCAGGCTACTGGCTAAGGCTCTTGCCACCCCTATAGTGCCTTTTTTAGGCAAAGATCAAAGGACAAAACCACTGCTGTAACAGGTACAAGAATGCAAAATCTGAAATTAATGCTACTCAATGCTAGAAGTCTAAACCTCAAAATGCACTCTCTAGAGGCACTCCTAAAAATGGAGAACATCGATATCTGTGCAGTAACTGAAACCTGGTTCAAGGCTCCAGAGAACACCCCTGCAACACCAGGCTACAACTCTTACCACACTTTTCGGCCACCAAACCAGGACCGAAACACTAAAGGTGGAGGAGTGTCCATATTCACCAAGGATATTCACAACACCAGGCTAGTTGCCCAACACAATGTTTCTGAAATTCTCCAGGTGCAACTAACACTAGGTAAGACTGCAATCCAAATTGTAGCTTGATACAGACCCCTCAGCATGCCCCAATATTCAAACTACACCTTTCTAAACATACTGGAAAATATTAAGATACAACCAAACACCCTAATACTTGGTGATTTCGACTACCCTGCTATTAACTGGGAAAACTATTTGTGTACCATTAACTTTGCCCAATGGTTCTTGGAATTCGAAAGTTCACAAATGGCTTTGCAGTTGCCTGCCTGTACTGTATATTTGATCTGTGACACTCCTCCCAGTCTAGTGTCATTATTTCATTCAATCTAATAGAGAATATTTGTGAAGGCCAACCCACTCATATTCTTAACCTTGAATTAACTTTTGTTTCGGCTTTCTCCATTTCCACTTTACTGAAAAAAAAAATTTTGCTGAAAAAAAATTTCTAAGCTTGCTTCCCCCCTTTCCTGTAACAAGTCTTGTCCAGATGCAGATTTGCTATGTCCAGGACTGTTTGTAAGCTCCTGTGCCCCCCCCCCCCCATTTAACTAGGGTTAAACTATTCCTGGCACTATAAAGTCTGCTCTTCAAATTTTCCCTTGTAACTAGCCAGCTTTTTAGTTTTAACACTCAAATCTGTTTCTTTGAGCTCAGCACTTGTTCAGAACTCATTTTAAGCACAAAATAAGCTACAAATTACTACAGCACTCAACTTTCCTCACTTATCTAGAGGAAAACAGTTTTTAGTACTAAATAAATAAGCACCTATCCAGGCATGTCTAAAGGTCAGCTCCCTGTGTTTTCTCCTGTCTACCTGATGAATCTGGACATCTTGGGACAATGCAGCAATTGCCTCATGTACACAGACAACCCTCTCCTCCTACCACTCAACACTACAACCTCTGAGAGATGCACTTATATAGCCAAACTGGAAGCAAAGCTCTCTCCACTGAAGACAGGACTAGACAGTCAAGAGGAGATGGTAAACACTTGCACTGCACCACACTCATCACATAGTCCCTCTAAACCTACACCACCAAAACACACACACAGAAGCACAAAACACACACCTACATTCACGGAGGCTCTCAGTAAAAATCTGCCCAAACAACCGAGACCTCCAAAGCAGAAATGCAAGCAACCTCCACCCCCCAACACAACCCAAATGATATATAGCTCACATACTCAGTGTGCCACTCAACTACAACCCATAAGGCGTAACATACCCAGCACTCTAGTCATAAGTGACTCTATAGTCAGGCACACTGATGTTCCACTCACCAGGCTAAACAAGGAGGAAGTTACTGTCAGCTGCCTGTCAGGTGCAAGGATCTGCCACACAATGCACACACTCAGGTCACTCCACAACAAGTAAAAATATGATTCTGTCATTGTCCATGCTGGTGTGAATGACCTGAGATGTAACTCCCTGGACTACATGAAAAGAGACAGGGAGGAGCTCTCCAATCTTGTAGCCCAGGCACGTATGACCCTAGCCCTGAGTAGCATCCTTCCATCACCCAGAATGATACCACAGTACAAGGACAAAATGATTGATTTCATCAATTGGCTAAGCTTCTGTTGTCATTCTAAGGGAATCCAGTATCTGTCTTCCTGGGATGACATGATCGACAGACCACACTGCTTTGCCAGAGATGGCCTGCACCTGTCGCTCTTAGGATTCTGGATACTGGCAAAGGCTCTTGCCACCCCTATAGTGTCTTTTTTAGGCAAGGTTCAAATGACAAATTCACCACCGTAACAGGTACAAGCAAGCAAAATCTGAGGGTAATGCTACTCAATGCTAGAAGTCTAAACCTCAAAATGCACTCACTCGAAGCACTCCTTAAAATGGAGAACATCGACATCTGTGTAGTGACAGAGACCTGGTTCAAAGCTCCAGAGAGCACCCCTGCATTACCAGGCTATAATTCATACCACACCTTTTGGCCACCAAACCTGGACTGAAACACTAAAGGTTTGGGCGTGCCCATATTCATTAAGGATATCCACACCTACAAGCTAGTTGCTCAGCATAATGCATCTGAGATTATCCAAGTACAACTACCTCTGGGCAAAACCGCAATCCAGATTGTAGCTTGCTACACATCCCCCACCATGCCCCAGGATTCCCACTCCTCTTTTCTTGATACACTGGAAAATATTAAGGTACAACCCAACACCCTAATAATGGGTGATTTCAGCTACCCCACCATTAACTGGGAAAATTACTCATTTACCAACTCTTTTGCTCAGCATTTTCTGGAATTCATAAATTCCAATGCCTTCGATAAACTTATCCACACCCACACCAGGGGCAGCAATATCCTAGACCTGGTTATCACCAACATGGTTGACCAGTGTTCCACACCAGAGGTCAGCTCCTTGTTGGTCAGATCAAACCACAAGCTAATCACCCTAGACATCCACATCCCGCTCCCACCCCCATTAGGATAACAACCGTAACAAATTTCTCCAAAGCCAACTTCACACTTCTTAAGACAGAAGTGGCAAACTTCACAACACCCATGCAGATGGGCAATAGAGGTACGACTGCTGAATCCTACACAAATGCACTTTACAAGCACTTACACAAGTGCATGGATAGTGCTATCCCTAACAGAACCAAGATTCTATCCTCCAAAAAAAGGAAGCCAGTCTGGTAGTCTTCTGCCACAAACAAACTCTACAACAGAAGAAAGAAACTGTTGCAAAAAAGAGTGAGATCCCATGATTGAAGGAACTCCCTGGTCAGCCTCAGTAAGAAGCTGAGATCCCTCATAAAATCCTCCAAAGCTAGTTATGAAAACAAAATCGCCACTGATTCTAAAGCCAACCACAAAGCATTCTATAGCTATGTCAAGAATCTCAATAGCAACACTCAGATCTGCTCTGAGTTACAGCACAATGACACTAAATATACAGAACCAACTGATATTGCCAACATCCTCGCAGATAGTTTCAGTGCTAACTTTAACCCCTTCTCATTCCCTAAAGGGCCCATCTTTATACTGGAAGAATGCAAAGTTCCTGTAATCATGGCTGTACATGTAAAAAGCTCACTCTCCAAAGCCAAGAACATGGCATCCGTGTGACCTGACAACATCCCAAGCTGCCTTCTACATGAACTACAGAATGAACTGGCACCCCACCTAAGTACCATGTTCAATCATAGCCTCACCTCAGGCTTTGTGCCCATTGAATGGCACACCACAATGGTTATCCCACTCCACAAAGGGGGGGTCCACAACAGACCCCGGGAACTATCGCCCCATAAGCCTGATGAGCCTGGTCTGCAAGGCCATGGAATGTGTCATCATGGAACTCATAAACAAAGACATTGGAGATGTCCAAACTTTGGACCCCAAACAGTTTGGGTTTGTAAAAGGCTGATCATGTCTCCTAAGCCTGATAGACTTCTTTGAAGCAGTCACCAAAGCCATAGATGAGAGTCAGGTGGTTCACACAGCCTATCTAGATCTCGACAAGGTGGTCAACACCATCCCCCACACTGGAATTATAGATAACCTCACTAAACTAGGTATAAATCCCTATGTCACAAGATGGATTGTCAACTGGCTTACTGACAGAACCCACACTGTGAAAGTAGCAGACTCCAAATCAGACTTCAGACCAGTGACAAGTGGAGTACCACAAGGTTCTGTCCTGGGTCCTCTCATGCTTGGTATCTACTTCTCTGAAGTACAGGCTAACACAGAATGTCTTTGGCTAACTAAATTCACAAATGACTGCAAACTAAGAGCAATAATCGAAACCCCTAATGATGTGGACATCCTACAAAAGAGCCTCACTGAGACAGATGCCTGGTGTCAAAGCCATGGTCTCAAGCTCAATGCCAAAAAGTGCATTGTCATCCCCTTTGGTAAAACTCTGTACCCATGAACTACCACACAGGTGGTAGTCTACTTAACACCGAAAGTGTGATAAGAGACCTTGGGACACAGGTGGACAGTAGTCTCTCCTTTGATATTCACATTGCTACAATGGTCAGGAAATCCTTCTACATGGCACACCTCATCACAAATAGTTTTTCATCCAGAAAAAAAGAGGTCATTGTTCCCCTCTACTCATCAGTCATTAATTCCATTATAGAGTACAACACCCCTTTTGGTATGTACCTCACAAGACATCTACAACAACTGGAAAGGCTGCTGAAATACCTCACAAAAAGGATTACTGGCATCAAACAGATGCCCTACGCAGACCGACTCAGAAAATTCCAGCTTTACTCCATTGCATATAGCCTACTCAGAGGCGATCTCTGCCTAACGTACAAAGCTATGTCAAACCCAGAGCTTTTGGACATGCTCCATTTAAAGAAATCCCAATCCATCCTAGCTACACGCTCTAGGGACCTAAACCTTGTCACCACAATAAACAGAACATGCTGGAGGGATAGATTCCTGTCCCAGAGACTTCCCATACTCTGGAACAGACTACCTGTCTATGTCATACAGAGCTCCTCATTAGCACTCTTCAAGAAAAATCTTGTTGACTGGATGGTTAATAGGAAATTCACCCCAGGAATCACTTCTGTGGTTCTGCTTGACAGGGGCACAGGAAAATAATTTTCTTGGGTGGCGAAAACCAGGGTACCTTTTTGGCTAGGCTTGTATAGGCCCTAGGGTCAATAGCCTAGTACCTACTTATGAACCTATGAACCTATACATCAGTCATCCTGCTAGACAGGGGTCAAGGGAAGTAAATATTGTGGGAAAAAATATCCATGGAATTTTTATGGCTAGGCTTGTATAGGCCCTCGGGCCGATAGCCTAGTACCAACCTATGAATCTATGAACGGCCTGGATAAACTAATCCTTAGTCCCACCAGGGGTTCCAATATCCTAGACCTGGTCATTACCAACATGAGAAATTGATGCTCCACACCTATGGTCACCCCCTCGTTGGTCAGGCCTGACCATAAGCTAATCACCGTTGACATCCGCATCCCACCACCCAACGCCCAGTAAGGAAACCCCTGTAAGAAGCTTCTCCAAAGCTAACTTCATGCTACTCAAGTCAGAAGTGACAAACTTCATGACACCCATGCAGACAGGAACTGAAAGTTTGACTGCTGAATCCCACACGAAGGCACTGTACGAACACATCCACTCATGCATGAATCGCGCCATCCCCAATAGAGTCAAGATGCTCTCCTCCAAAAAAAGGAAGCCAATCTGGTGGTCCCTTGCCACAAACCAAATTTACAACAAAAGGAAGAAACTGTTGCAGAAAAGAGGACAATCCCAGGATGTAAAAAACTCCCTTACTAGCCTCGGTAAGAAGCTTAAATCCCTCATAAAATCCTCCAAAGCTAGTTATGAAATAAAATTGCTAAAGATTCCAAAGATAACCACAAGGCATTCTATAGCTATGTCAAGAATCTAAATGGAAATGCCCAGATCTGCTCTGAGCTACAACAGAATGGCATTAAATATACTGATCCCAAGGATATTGCCAATATCCTGGCAGATTGATTCAGTGCAAACTTCACCCCCCTTTCACCCCCTAAAGGGCCCATCTCAATACCGAAAGATTGCCAAATTCTGGTAATAATGGCCACACAGGTAAAAAATGCACTCTCCACAGCTAAGAATACAGCATCCATGGGACCAGCCGACATCCCAGGCAGTGTACTACACGAACTACAAAATGAACTGGCACCTCACCTAAGTGTCATGTTTAATCATAGCCTCACCTTAGGCTTCATGCCCACTGAGTGGCGCACAGCTACAGTTATCCCACTCCACAAGGGAGGATCCACCTTGGATCCGGGGAACTACCATCCCATAAGTCTGACGAGCCTGATCTGCAAGGCCATGGAACGTATTATCATGAAACTTATAAACAAAGACATTGGCAACCGTCAAACACTGGACCCCATGCAGTTTGGGTTTATGAAGGGCCGATCTTGTCTCCTGAGCCTGATTGACTTCTTCAAATCAGTCTCCAGAGCTGTGGACAAGGGTAAGGTGGTCCACACTGCCTATCTGGACCTCGCCAAGGCCTTCAACACCATCCCCCACTCTGGAATCATAGATAAACTTACTAAGCTGGGGATTAATCCCTATGTCACTTGATGGGTTGCCAACTGGCATACTGACAGAACCCATACTGTAAAAGTAGCTGACTCCAAATCCAGTTCCAGACAAGTGACAAGTGGAGTACCTCAGGGTTCAATCCTGGGATCGCTCTTGTATGGCATCTACTTCTCTGAAGTACAGGCCAATACAAAGGGACTCTAGCTAACAAAGTTCACAGATGACTGCAAACTAGGGGCCATTATTGAATCCCCAAATAATGTGGATATTCTACAAAAGGGCCTTCCAGAAACAGATGCTTGGTGCCAGAGCCATGGGCTCAAGCTCAATGCCACAAAATGTAGAGTTATCCCCTTTGGGAAAAAACATGTACACATGAATTATCACATAGGTGGCAGTACACTAAACACCGAAAGTGTGATAAGAGACTTGGGGACACAGGTGGACAGTGGTCTCACCTTCAATAACCACAATACCACAACAGTCAGGAAATCCTTCTATATGACACACCTCATCGCTAAGGGCTTTTCATCCAGAAAAAAGGAGGTCATTGTCCCACTGTACTCATCCCTCATTAAACCCATTATAGAATACAATGCCCCATTTGGCATATACCTCTCAAGACATCTGCAACAACTGTAAAGACTGCAGAAATACATCACTAAAAGAATCACAGGCCTAAAGCAGATGCCTTATGCTGACCATCTAAAAAAAATCCACCTATATACTGTCGCATATCGTCTACTCAGAGGTGATCTCTGCTTAACATACAAGGCCATGTCAAACCCAGAGCTGTTGGACATACTACACTTAAAGAAATCCCAATCCCTTAGAGACACACGCTCCAGGGATCTAAACCTTGTCATCACAATGAACAAAACATGCTGGAGGGATAGGTTCATGACCCAGAGACGCCCCAGACTTTGGAATAGACTGCCCATACATGTCAAGCAGAGTGCCTCTTTGGCCCCCTTCAAAAGGAACCTTGATGATTGGATGGGAGATAGGAAATTCACCCCGGGGATCACTTCAGTCACCCTGCTAGACAGGGGTCCAGGGAAGTAAATATTGTGGGAAGAAATAGCCTGGGAATTGTTATGGCTAGGCTTGTATAGGCCCTAGGTCCAATAGCATAGTACCAACCTATGACCCTATGAACCTATAAAGTGTCATGTAATGCAATGATATGCATTCACAGAGGATTTCAATTCAGGTAATGTAAATGAGGTCCACTACTATCAGAGTGCAGTACACAATCTCCTTTCCAACTCACAGTGCAGGTTAGCACAGCTGTACAATTAACATACACATATGAAGCCCCTGCTTGTAACAAGGACTACCAGCATACATGTTCCAGATGAGTAACAGACTGTAACATGTGGCCTGACAGTTGCCCAAATGGTGGGCATAATGTTATATTTATCCCCTATGTTGCTCAAGGACACGACCAACATGTAGCTTAGTACTTCGTTAATGATACCATTGCCTAACATACTTACCTTAAACATGGAATGGATTCCCTCACTCTGGCTCTGCTTCTACTACAAGGCTGCCACTGCTGCCACAGTTACTCCTACAGCATGTTGCCATCCAAAGTGTTCACACTCTCTGCCTAGGCCTATTACTTGCAGCAGCAGCTGCAGCATGTATCAGACACATCTATATGCAACAGTAGCTTCTACAGACATACCCTCTGCAATGACATCATCTCCTCACCCCAGTAATGTCCAGCACAACATATCAGAAAGGGCTTGTAATGTACACGGAGGCCTTATATCTTGTACAGTTGTTGCATGTCATTGGCTGATGATACTGCAAATCAGCTGTGTTGTTGGCAATTAGCATTTCAGAACCACAGTTTGGTTAAGAGGCAATCACATGCTAATCAGAAGCATGTTAAAAAGCAAACATGCTAGCTATGGGGAACCATTCTGTATGAGACTTTCTCCGTACAGAGCATGCATTTGCAAAAACCTAAATATCACAACATACCAAATGAGGAGTTTTGCACTCCAGCATGTATGTTAACCTTTCTGTTTACAACAGGATGCAGGTATGTGAATATACTTACAGGGAATAGGGGTTACAGCATTAAGCCTTCCTTAGAACTATGATAATGACACATCATTGATATCCAGATTTGTTACACTTACAGAGGATGTACATACAATACATCAAGGGTGAAATGCTTTTTGTCAATGTGGCACACTGGTCTCTTGGGACTGTCCCTTTATAGTGGTTGTAATAGCACACTGCTATTTGTTTGGCACTGTTGTTTTGACATATTATCTAGGAGGTTGCCCCTAGGGGACACACTACAATAGACATCAGTGTCAGGTGTATGATCATACAGCAGTATTTGTCATAGCACACACGGGAATAGCTGACTATCACTAGTATCTTAGTTATATCCACACACTTAGCATGTTTGCCCATTGTGAAATATGACATCTTTGAGCAAGCAGTGGATACTGCCAGCCATTCTGTTCTTGCAGTATCTCTACATAGTGTACTTCCACAAATGTGCTACTGATGTGTTCCCATTCTGCTGCCTTTCAGAACAGATGTATCAAAGATGCTGTGCATGTTTCACTGATGCAGAGAATGAGATTATACTTGAAGGCCTCCAGCAGCACCATAAACTCCTACTGTCAAGGGGAGGGCAAAACAGGGAACAGCAGGAAGCATTGTGGGCTGACCTTGTCTGTGACATGAATGCTACAGGTATTCAGAGTACGATATATCAGCAGGTTTGGCACTTTGCAACATACATGATCAATGCTGCACACAGAAGAGCAGCAGATGTAGCCAGGGATCATGACATCACTGGTGGATAGCCTGCAGTGGAGCAAACACTCTCCACCACTGAGGAATTCCTGGTGAACCTAGGCACACACGACAGCTCCCAGCCATCCATTACACCATACATTGTGGATGTGGGTGCCACATTTACCATGGCAGAGGAGCATGCAGGTTAGCTTAGCTTGATCACCACTGTAATACTGTAGCAGTCAGTGTGTCAGGATGTACATACTATGTCGGTGTCAGGTCTGTTTTCTTTTTGAGATGAAGTAGCTATGATAAATATGAGATATATGGACATATTACCTGGCTGTGGTGCAACATACAATGGTACTGACATTACCTCTCCCTCTACATTACACATGTCTATCAGGTATCAGACAGGGCCATGATCCTGGTCCTGGTAAGTACAACACTATTTTGTTATAGATGTATGTTTACAGCAATGCAATCCCTAAAGTGCCATCCCAGGCTTGCTGCCTGGAGTGCTGTACTATTGACATGATTGCCAACTGCACAGATATTTTATAACTGTATACATGTTACGATCATACGTATGTCTAGTAGGTGTCATCACACTAATAGAAGCAACAGTATTGTCAGGATATTGCAGATTGCCATATGTGTCAATTGTGCAGAGTATTCACAAATGTCAACAGTGTACCTCATTTTTGTTGATGAGATTGCTGTGTACAGAGCTTTTATTTACAAATAACTACAGCTGTTTGTGGGGATAGTAGTGTCCTCGTGTCCTGCTATTTGAGGGTGGGGTTTCAACAGGTTTGTAATAGTGCCAACAGTGTATAGAACTGTACATTTATTGCAACATAGTACTGCAGAGCATAATAGTGTAGGTATTAATCTACTGATATTTTCTCTCTTATCACAGGTGACTGCGGGGGGGGGGGTTGGTCTCTGTCCCCTGCACAACCTGATATCAGTGCTCTTCAGACTCTGATGATGATGGTGGCCATAGTGAGGTGCAGGTGGGGGTTCCAGGGGCTGAATATGTCCCACAGGTTGGCATCACTCTTCTGTCCTCATTATCACCACACATAGTCAGTGTGCCTACACATACCCAGTCCCCAGAAGCCACAGATATTGGACAGTCAGAGGGTGGGGACATTGAATAGGAAAGTGTGGCAACTATGGATCCAGTGAGTGTAGACAATGGCCATAACCAGAGAGCTGGCAAGGCTCCACACAGACAGATTGATAGGGGTGCTCATAAGAGACCTGCTGTCCTTCAACTGCCTGTTGTAGGTGTTAACTCACAGTTTACTCTGCTTATATTTTGGGCCATCATGGAGGCATAGACACATTCTGAATGGAACTCCAGACATATGCTAAATGTTATGGATGCAGCACAGACTGACATCTGTGACTGCCTCCACTGCATTGTTTATACCCTGGATCAGTTTACTGATGCAGTGGACAGAAGGTGGGCCGAGACAGTGTCTGTCTTGGAATGTGCAGTGACTGTGCTGGAATGTGTGGTTGACGTTGAGCGTCAGCATTGTGAACGTAGGTCAGCAACCCCATCTGCTGAGAGTCCACCTGGTCATGCACAATCACACTTCCATAGTGGCAGTACATCCAGTGGTACAGAGGGCTGTGTGATGTTCGCACCAAGATGTGACAGGCCATGGGTTTGTGGTCCTAGCCATTCCTGTGGTGGACATGATCCCAGCAGACAGCAGTCACCATCAGGTACTAGCACTGCTTCTGACCTTAGGCATGGAGGTGCCAGCGCAACTCCTGGCAGAGTCATTTCCCGTATTTGGGCCCAGAAACAGTGAACTGTCAACTCTACCATGCATGGTTCAAAGCTGTCCAACATACACACATGTAGGGCGAGCATTTAGATTTCCTGTGTCTACCCACACACTCACACACTACTGTCAACTGCAGGTCACCTACAGACACACATGGCACAATTCCATGGTCCACCTTGCCTGCTTCCCTTCCTGACTCACACACATGCTGTCATCCTTTTGGGTCAGCCTATGCCTCCTGCACCCCCGCACAACACCCTGTGCAAGTAATGATACCTATGGTACATCAATATCATTCTCATCATGGATGCAGGGAAATGAAGCTATGGTGACTCTATAAATTAACATATGCTTGTGTAATGCATTGTTTAGCCATGCCACTTGTACTGGTTACTGGCAGATACTGTATACTGATATTTGTAATGCATAAGCCCCAACATGTCGTGTACCTTATGTTGTATGATGTTATAATGGCTGCATTCTTACATAATGAACGGAGCATCACAGATCTGTTTTTGTTTCTGTTTCAGGATCCTGTTGGGCACACCTATGGACACATAGCAGCAAAAAAGCCATAGATGTCACTGCACAGGATAGTGTCTGCACAAAAGAAATATGCCCTCAGCAAGGAACAGCACTATCGGTGCATGGCTCCATAAGTCCATATGTGTGTAACAGGCTAGGAAAGACAATGCCCTCATGCAGCAGCAGCATACTCATGCATCCCTAATCTCTGAAAAGGTCTGATACCCTTAGTAAGTGTCACCAGGTTGTTGGGAGATATCAGATCTACAAGCTGTGGTGCTGAAGATGACCAATCTTCACATTTCCTGTCTCTAGTAGACATTTGCCTGACAACAGCTATGATTGTCATGTTCTGCATCCCATGGTGTAACCTGAACATGATGTGTGTCACAGCAGATGTGTGCTTCACATGCATGGGGGCCTGTTACATATAGGGTGTACTTTCTGTGTGACATACCTGTCTCCAATATGTAGTATTTATACCACAGTGATGGTGTAGGTGTGTAGGTCGGGTAAGACATGTGTTACTCCTGTCATGGCTGCGCGGAAGGTACACAGTGGGATCTGACACCTCCCTATATGGCAGCCATACACATCCCCTACAAAGGATTTATGAGAAAGACTACTCATGTATGGTCATGACAAGGATGCCATAGGACATGTTATCTGCAATGTGTATTGCAGTATTATGGAACCTGTGTGGCTGCTACAGTTGTAGGATATGCCTATGTAGTGACATAGCAAGGGTGCCTTTGCACACAATGAGAGGTGTGATGACTGCCACATTCAGTATGGCAATGACAGTCTGGAACTTACTTCACAGACCTGTCTGTTTATGATGTACAACATTGAATGCATCCTCACATCTCACCAACCACTGAAAATCAAAGGTTGGATTTCTCCCTGTGTCCATATGTTCGTGATTAATGGCTCAACTGTGTGTGGTGTGCGGGCACTACTATATTTCCCATGGGTGGATGACTTTCCAATGGATGGTATTGTGCAGTTGTTGGCATTTAGTATTTGTCATTGGCTCTGACCGCAACTGAATGTGTGTCAAAAGCCATCATGGTTAACTGTTGGTGCTGTGTGGGATTCAGTGACAGATCCTGATATGCAATCACCTGCTAATGTAGGCAGTCAGAGGGCACTGACAGTGGCTGTGACTGCAGAGATGGAATGGATAGAAGGGGCAAACCATCAGTGATGTCTGAGGAAATCCACTGGTGACTGGCGTCATTCCAGCTTAGGTCTCCTAATGTTAACTTCCCAGATTATGACTGACAGACACTTGCCTACCCACCAGTGGACATAACACTCAGTAGATAACCTACACAGTTTCCAGCAAGGCCTGCTTACCTAATATTGTCAAACACCTTGTCAGGCCATGGTAGGTAGAGTGAGTAATATTCCCATCATCCATTGCATAGTGAAACACTCAGTGGGGTCTACAAGTGAGAATAGGTAGGCTTGATTTGGCCTTGAGCATAACAGACAGTGTGCAGTCCAGTGTCAGTAGGTGTATGACAGCGTTACTGCTTCTATACATGATAACTCTTTTTATGGCATTTCATGTCACATAACTCAGAGATCTGGGGCACTGCTTGGCATTACATGCTAGTAGTCATTTGTGCAACTAAGTATTGCAGTTGCTTCCAGCATGTTCCAAGAAGTGAGTCATCCAAGGTATGTGTACAGTGCGCAGACAAACATGTTAGGGAAGTGTAATATGTATACCCTTTGAATGTAAGGTGGGGGTTTCACACAGGTATTCTGCAGTTGGACATTACCTAAGCAGTGTGTACTGGAAGGACACAATTACCTTGTGAAGACTGTGGAAAGCAGGGGACAGGCAGGCGACTACTAATGGCGGTCTCACCAACTCTCACATAGGATACCATTCTCCGATACATTTTCTGTCATCACACACAAAATGGTTCCTACTTGCTCGAGTTGTAGTGTGCAAGCGGGCAAGTCAATGATCGCAATGCGGTAAGGCATATACATCCAGACACAGACGACACACTTAGGATGCCACTCACTTTTGCAAGCAACATAAGTGTAGTATGTGATGTAGTAACCAAAAATTGGGGTATTCTATCCATGATTGACAACCTACAGGGTATAGTTGGTACTAAGCCAAGTTTCACTTTTAGGAACAATAGAACATTGAGAAATGAACTATGTTATAGTAATGCCGCAACCAATACTGTCAGTAGATGAGATAGATTGGGCACATACATGTGTAGAAATTGTGGAGCATGTAAACACATACACAATGGCAGGACTTTTACACATCCATCGAAGAAATTCAGTCATAGCAGTAATCTCTACGCTGATTGTACCACATCAAACATGGTCTACTTCGCCTACTGTGTAGTATGCTACAGCTTCTACATAGGTAAGACCAATAGATGCCTGAAGGACAGGATCCTGGAACATTATAGGGATATTAGGAACTGTAAGGAGAATAGTGCGATTGCTAGGCACAACATGAATACAGGACCTGAACATATTTTTAAATTTCTGGTTTTACAAATATTGTCTGAGAAATTAAGGTGGGGTAATTTATCTAATGACACAGAAGCTGCTGAGCAGAGATGGATTATTAGATTTAATGCAGACAAGCCCCCAGGGTTGAATCAAATGGTGTCACTTAAACCTTTTTTAAAAGCTCGACCTTTGAAACATTGATTCTCTTGAATTTTTAGATTTTTAATATGTTACAATACATTTTCTATATATTTTATACATTGTATTTTAGATTGTCTGATTATTTATTTCTATATATATATATTAGCATTTTATATTTCACATAAAAAGTTTTCCCTGAAAGCGCTTACCACTTTTTTGTAAGGATTTATTATTTGTAACTTTGTTTTGATTTTTTTCTTTATTTTTGTAATAAATTTCCCAGCTGTGGTACTATCAGTGCTTTTACTTTTGTTGCTTTTCACTTTTCACTGACAGTTTTGTGCTTAGAGAGAGGATATTTACTTTTATTTGCACAGTAGAAGTGTTGGATATTGCTGACCTTCACCTTATTGGTGAGGGGAAAGAAATGTCCTCACTGGGATGTGGTAGCATGGCATCCAGGAACTTGTGCAGTACCCTGGATGCTGATACCTGTGAAACTCCCATCATGTCCCCAGTTGGTCTTTGGAAAGTACCTGTAGCTCGTATCCTAAGGGCTACACATAAGTTTCTTTCCACTGGGATGGGTTCCCCTCTGTTGGCTCTGGGTCTGAGTTGAAGGCAGCAGAACTCAGTGAGTTCTTGTAGTATGACCTTGTCCACCCTGTAGTGCTCTACAATTTCCAGCTCATGTAGTTCCTGGAAGGTTACCCTGGGCCTGAACACTCTTCTCCTTCTCTGTCTAGGCCTATTGTCAGCAGCAGCATTGACTTCAGCATCTACCACATACAGGTGTAGCAGACCTGCAACAGCCCCTATCATTCTTTCAGTTAAAATTCCCATGTCTGTACTGCAATGGTGCAGAGTATTGGAGAAAAATCAGAATGTAGTGTGTATGCATACTTCATAGAGCTCCTTTGTAGGTGCAGAGTGTGTGATTGGGTAACAATGATGCATTGCCCCTACCTACAATATAATTAACATCATTTCATGACCCTATTTTAGGTTAAACAATGGTCAAAGATAATTAAATAGATTTTTTAAAAACACGCTCAGGGAAGATAAACAAAGCTTAGACATTAGTAGACACACCCCCTGTAGGGGACACACTCAGCCAAGTGGTGCGCCGTGCAAAGACGAGCACCTCAATTGCAATGAGCTTAAATGTCAGTAGACACACCTACCTTGGTGTCAGCTACCTCCTGTGTAAATAGCAACATTGGTCTAAGCCTACATGAAAGGGATATGTGGGCACGATTACGCCTTTCTGCTGTTCAGTATCTCTACCTCATTTGCATAGGCATCCATGCTCACAGCCTGGAAACTACATGTTTCAGATCCCAACCACATTAGCAACAGCACCAATGCATCATTGTAGGGACTCCACTTACAGTCATGTAATACATTTCTGTCACATAGTAATTCGTTTTTTCTACTTTTTTTTATTTGTCTATAAAGCATGTTTGTGCACTGTGGGCACGCTGTGCAAACATGCCCAGATTATTAAAACAAAAAATTAATTTAACTTATTTCCTTTCATTTTTCTGACATACAGGATGATAATTTCAGTCATGCATTTATGTGTTATGACATTTCTCTGCAAATATCTACATTTTTACAACCCCTTTTTCTGTCTTCACTCTTGTACATGGAATCTTTCTGTGTACACTACAGATGATAACAACCAACTGTAAATTCCCCTGTATATTAAACACATCCACAATACACTGCGGATTCCACTATAATATGCACATAAAACTTAAAAATATATATATTTCATCATGCATATATATTGAATACATTGAAAACTTTAAAAAAATATGAAAAATGATGTGCTGGTAAAGTGGCATACATGGCTACATCCCCAGCAGTAATTATAGCTAATAAAATAAGGAAGGTAGCAGACACATGAGGGGAACAAATGTAATACACACACCACAGGAAATAAGCTGATAAAAAATTGGACGGCGTTTGACGGTACAGAAGAGGGACACGCATGAGTGAAAAGGGAACAGGAAGGCAGAAGGAGAGTCAGAGTGGCATGGGTATTTTTTTGACAAGAATATTCCTCCTTTTTCATTTTTTAGAGAAAAGAAGGATTGGTAAAATGTTGGGAAATGGATGAGGAGAAAAGGGTTAGTAAGACACATATAACAAATACCACACCAGACATACAAAGGTAGAACAGACAAAAAGCAAGTTATGTTACACAGACAACGTATATATAGACTGCATAGGAGGGATCACAGGAAGTGAAGTAATAGGGTATGGATGCAGTCCAAGTATGGTCGGGTCCCTATTAATAATTCAAACTTTTCAAAGTTCGAATGTCATATGGTCGCCACCATATGATTGAACTTTGAAAAGTTTGAAGGTTAAAAGCAATGGCTCCATACAGCACAGAATGGGAAAATTTCCCTTTTCTGCACTGAAGTGCGATCTCGGCGTTGGTATATTTAAGGGGGAGGGTGGGCAGGGGGTTTTACCCCCTGCTCAGAGCGTTAAGGTAAGTTTTTTTTTTTAATTTTTTATTATATTTTCGAAGTTTCAGACTTCACTCATATATTGTCAAACATATGAGGTTCGAAGTTTTGAAACTTCGAATATATAATATAGACCCGTATGGTCCACCACACCAAAATATATTGCATAGTACACCAATGCACATAGCAGTGCTGTGATTTTGGCAACTATGTAACAGTCACACAAATAGGATAAGGAATGATGTTAGGCATATGACAGGGAGCAAAAACTGAAAAAATGGCCAGTGCAGCACACAACTACCTACATATGTAGTTATGTATTTGGCTGACGGCAGGACAAATGCAACAGGGCAAATCAGATCCACACAACCAGGCATAGTATCATATAAGCAGAGATCAGATTAAAACCCCCAACTCTGCATTCAAGATACAACTATATATCCACAAAGCAAAGCAGAAGACCTGTAGAATGTAGGACAAATTGCTGTATCATGGAAAAATGACCATAATAAATGCATGGCTAGTCAAGGGATTTGTCAAAGTGTTAGCCCAGGGAATGTCACATACCAGAGCAACAATAATAGTGTTCAGGTATAGTGAGGATAGCCATCATCAGTACAGTCTCCACAAGATATGCATCTCCAATGTGCTGCAACCACAGGTCAAACAACGGCATACAATAGTATGTTACTGTGTATTAGGTCCATAGGGATGTACATTAAGTCGACCATTGCACTGCAGAACAACATGATACAATGGTCGACTTAATGTAGATCCCTATGGACCTAATCAATGATGTACAGCAGCAGAGAAGCAGAAATATTGACAGTGAATGCACACAAACTAATGTATCACTGGTATTATTACACTTAGAAGACTCACATGTCCCAACATAGTGTGGCTATGTGTACTACATAACAGACATATCTGTGTGAACAAGCAAAGTACTCCAACAGCCTAGTACTGTCACAAGCCACTGATGCAACTGCCACACAAAAGTACACATGAATGTTTATACATCCTACACATATGCAATGCAGATGTGTATCACATCGGCAAAAAAGTTGCAGTGCGATGGACTATGATCTCATTACAACTCAAGTAATGATGCACTACCATTGTAAAACATCTGTACACTAAACACACGTGACAGCCATGTCTGCATCAAAATATCAAATGTATCTGTGTCCCTAAAACAGTACAATGTGCAAGTGCTGCAGTCAAGCAGCCTTAAGGTGTACACAGCAAGTTGCAAATAAATCTATGATATGTACAACATGCACACATGATAGCGAGTAAGAAATGCAATCATGTACACCAAAAGTCCTGCATACAAAATAGGTACTCCCCAGGATTCAAGAAGCTCAGCACAAGGACAGTTTTAGCCTTGCGCTGAGCATCCTCATTACAGATGGTGCAGCAGCGCCATATGAATATGTATGGGGGCGTGCCGCTGCACCCTCAATGTGCACAGGAAATGTGTGAGAGGGCAGGGGTCATGTACAAGTGCTCTACGGAAGCGTAAACAGTTGCACAACCTACTATGCTTATTATTAGAGCCCGCCTCTAATAGTAAGTCAGTAATTCAGTGTCCGTGGATACCGAAATGTATGCTAAGCATACAAGAGTGTCCACGAACAGTGAAATAAAATCAAAGTAGTAAACACACAAGCACATAGTGGAATGTTGAGCCCTGTCCTTAGAAGTTTCATATTTAGATTCCCTGTGTCCCTATTATACATTTGAATTGCTGCAATATCAAAGGTGTAAGCAAAGCACAGTGTTTTTGCTCTTCGCTGCCCTCCGCCGAGCATAGCTTACACATCAAAATCATTCAAATAGAGAAAAACATGTGGAATCAATGTAAATGTCAATAGTGTAGTGTTTAGAGCATCCACCTAACGAACAGGCATTCACGGTTCGAGCCCAACAATACATATAATTTTCCATGTGGAATGAATGTCGTTTTGCTGTAAAACCGACATAAGAGTATCGCATGTGTTATTTAACTAAATGTCATTCAATCAAAGAGGTACTGTCAGTAGTAAGGCACTAGTAAGCAAGTGTAAGCATAAATAAGCAGCAGTAAACATATATAGGTACCAGTAAGCAAGTCTGAGTGCGCTTGTGTGGGTATAAGCAGTGCCCAGCATTGGAAATGTATATAAGTATGTACAGTCTTCTCTTCTACTAAAGTCTACTGTTCAATTGTTCCCTTGGAACTAGACAAACTTTCAACTTAAGCCCTCAAACCATTCACTTCTCATACCGGCACTTGCTCAAAACTCATAGCAAGCACTAATAAACCTTAGCACTAGATCCCCCTATACTGTAGCGAAGGACAAGGGTCTCTATTCGATCTTATCAGCCAATCAGTAAAACAGTTCACTGTACCTATCCAGGCATATCCAAAGGGCAGTTTCAGGTGTACTCTCTGGTCCAACTGGTGAATCTGGGCATTTTGAGGCAATGTTACAATTGCCTCATGTACACAGACAACCCTCTCCTACTTCCACCAAACACTAATACATGTGAGAGATGCAATTATATAGCCAAACTGAAGGCTAAGCTCTCTCAACCCAAGACTGGACCAGACAGTCAAGACGAGAAGGGAATTACTTGCATCACACTACCAGTCTCACAAAGACCTATGAAACCAGCACCGGCAAAAAACAGACCTAAATACACAAAAACATACTCGGACGCTCTAAATAAAAATTTGCAAAAGCAACAGAGACCTCCAAAGCAGACATCCAAGCAGCCTCCACCCCCCAACACAAACCATGAAACACATACTTCATAAAACCAGTGCGCCACACAATCAAAGCCCTTAAGGTAAAATAACATACCCAACACACTAGTAATAGGTGACTCTATATTCAGGCACACTGACGTCCCACTCACTAGGCTGAACAAGGAGAAAGTTACTGTTAGCTGCCTGTCAGGTGCCAGGATCTGCCACATAATACAAGCACTCAGGTGACTCCAGAACAAGTACAAATATGACTCTGTCATTGTTCATGTTGGTGTGAATGACCTGAGCTGCACCTCCCTGGACTACATGAAAAAAGACATGGAGGAGCTCTCTAATCACCCAAACCGGTATGACCCTGACCCTGAGTAGCATCCTGCCCTCACCAAGAATGATACCATGGTATAGAGTAAAAATGATCAATTTCAACAATTGGCTAAGCTTCTGGTGTCATTCAAAGGGGATCCAGTGTCTGTCAGCCTGGGATGACATGCTCGAGAAGCCACGCTGTTTCGTTAGAGTTTGCTTGCACCTGTCACTCTTAGGCTTTTGAGTACTGGCCAAGGCTCTTGCCACCCACATAGTGCCTTTTTTAGGCAAGGCTCTAAAGACAAACCCACCACCATAAATAGCTCAAGTAACAGAAAAATGAGGGCAATGCTACTCAATGCCAGAAGTCTAAACCTCAAAATGCACACACTGGAGGCACTCCTCAGTATGGAGAAAATCGATATATGCGCAGTAACAGAAACCTGGTTTAAGGCTCCAGAGAGCACCCCAGCACTACCAGGCTACAACTCATACCATCTTTTCAGCCACAAAAACCTGGACCAAAATACAAAAGGCGGGGGAGTATCCATATTCATCAAGAACACCCGCACCTCCAGGTTAGTGGCACAGTATGATGCTTCAGAGATCATCCACGTGCAGCTAACAATGGGCAAAACTGCTATTCAAATTATAGCTTACTACAGATCACCCACCATGTCCCAGGACCCCCACTCTGCATTCCTGGAAATGCTGGGAAACATAAAGATCCTACGATGAGCGTACACTGCAAAGTCCAACAAGGTTTAATAGCTGAGTAAAACAAGCTTACAGCAATCAGTAGTCCGGTGCACACTCCAGTAACTGCCAAGCAATAAAAAGTTAAAAACGATCTGGCTGCATAGAATCCAAGTCACAAAGTGTAAAGCATTTTTCATTAGGAAACACTTCTCCTAACTTCTTCAGACAATAGTGCTCAGAAAGAAAAAACAAGTTTAAGTGCTATCCTAGTGACTCATACCTGTTAATACAACTAAGCCAATTAAGCACAGTCACATAATTTAAAGGTGTAATCCTAAAATACTGAAGTCAAACAGTTTGTTTTTTTAAGTCATTAGGTAAAATGAATGCCTTAGTTTTATAAAAAAACAAAGTTCTGTTGTCTTGTAACGGAACATGTAGTAAATTAAATAGTATTAATTAAAATCGTAGTTAGTTCACTTTACTTATAGCTAATGTTCAGGGACCCGTGGAAGTAGTAATCTTTTCATAAAAAAAGCTGTGTTGTGTAATGTTTCTTTTAACCTATAAAAGGTGGGAGTAACTTAGCAATTGTAACCTCCCTACGGCTAATGAGTATCTATTATTCAGCCATCCAACAAAAATAGTGTGTGTGCAGCTACTATCTCTTAAGGCTCTTTAGTTTTAGCACACATAGAATAGAAGTCATTTCATTCAAGCCCAGTGGAAAGCAAGCAGTGAGTCTAAGCTGCCACAAGTTCCAATTTCTCCAACATAAGTGTAGACGCCTCTCCTCTACTATTCATCTCAATTGAGTCGATGGCCTTAAATTTGAAACTGTGGTTAGGGTTTTCAATGCAATGTCTAGCTAGTGGGCTCTCCATTTTCCTTTTGTTAATGTAATAAACATGTTCATAAATCCTCTCCTTAAACTTATGGTCAGTCTTGCCTATGTAAAAACTAGGGCAGCACTGACATAATGCTACATAGACTAAGGCTTTGGAGTTACAGTTAAACTTGTTCTTCAGGAAATAATCTCGCCCACTAATAATGAATTTTGACCCTGTAGCAATGTGTCGACACTGGTTACATGCCTCACATTTAAATGTCCCTGGGGTGCCTATAAAAGTGCTGTTACTACTTTCAGTAATTTTTTTTAGGTTCCTTCCTTTTTTTCAGGTGACCAGCGGTTTGTCTCCCAACTTTCCTTGTATATCCCTATCGGACAGTAACAACTGCCAGTTTTTGCCTAGTATTGTAATCAGAGCTTCATAATCTAAAGAGAATGTAGTCATGAATCTCAAACAATTTTGCTCCCTTTGTGGTCCAATACTATTCCTAACTACGGGGTTACTCAGTTCTATCTCTACTGAGATGGTTTCAAAAGTGTGAGCTGCTGTCCATTCTTGGGAGAGGATGGGTCTGAAGTGGCCAGAGGCCCTTTTACTACTCACCTCCCTTATAAGGTCAGCAATCAACTCAATGGGGTACCCCCTCTTAAGGAACATGGACTTCAAGAGTTCACATTCGTCAAAGAAGTGGTCATCCTCCGTAGTCATCCTGGCCGCTCGTACCAGTTGGCCCTTCACTACACTCCTCTTCTGGTGCAGCGGGTGAAAACTAGTGTAATGTAAGAATGAGTTAGAGTAAGTACACTTTTGAAAAATCCTTGCTAGATATTTTTTCTGGGCTCTATCTTTAGATAGTTCAACATCCAAGAAGCTCATAGAATCTATGTGGAAGTTACTAGTAAACCTGAGAAAGGTGGTGGACCTATTAAACTGCTCCAGAATTTCAGCAGCTAGTTCAACACCCCCTTTAATAATCATAAAGATGTCGTCTAAAAAGCGGGTGTAATAATAAATACACTCATTCAGTCCAGGGTTATCAAAAATGGTGTCTTTTTCCCATTTGGACATGACTAAATTGGCAAAACTAGCTCCACAAGGGGAGCCCATAGCTACACCAATCTGCTGTCTGAAAAATGATTTTTCAAAGGTAATATAGTTATTGGACAGTGTTATACCTAGCAATTCCTCCACCAATCTCAGTTCTGAATGTTCTGCCCCTTTAAATCTCATATGGTCGATAACCCATTCTGTTCCCAAGGTTTGTGGGATCGCCGTGTATAGATTGCAAACATCCACTGTTAAAAAAACAAAAGTGCTCATTATAAGCTAAAGAGTTAATACTCATCAAAAATGTCCAAGAGTCTTTGCAAATCTGAGGTTCCAGGGCCACAAATCTCTTCAGAATGTCATCTATCACCTTAGCACAAGAATAGGTGATTGATTGTCGAGTGTCCACTAAGGGGCGCATAGGTGGATCTCCTTGATTCTTGCGGATTTTAGGTACTCCAAAAAGTACAGGTAGTCTAGGTGATAGTACTGACAAATAGTTAAACATGTCAAGGTTGATGAGTGAGTCAATGAACATATCATTCAGGAACATTCTGATACGGTTGTATGCTATGTTTTAATTCATTCAGGCTCACTTTAATATATGCGTTACTTTCAAGTATCTTCCCCATTCTTTCCTTGTAGTCTATTTTGCGCATAATGACCAGTTCACCCCCTTTGTCAGCTTTCATTAGGTGGACTGGTAAAAGTCTAAAGTTACTTAGAGCTTTTCTTTCATTCTTATTCAAGCTGGTCCTTAATTCAGACTTGTGTTGATGGTTAATAAAAGCCCTAAAGTCCATTTAGCACATTCTTTCAAATAGTAAAATGGACGGGTGTAGAGGGGGATTAAATGTACTAGAAATACGCAAGTTTGGGTTCCCATTGTAGTTCCCGTTACCCAACATTAATTGTAAATTGAGTTTTCTAGTGTAAAGTTTGAAGTTGTAATTCCTCTGTTGCCTGGGGGGAGATTTGTTCACCCCCCTGCCCCCGACGGTTCATGGAGATTTTTGGAACATTATTTGAACTCACGCCTGCCATCTGAGAATTGTTGTCCTCATCAATCTGGTCTGTGAAGTAGTTGTTTTGGTGGGCTTCATTCTCATTTAGTGCCCCTCGGTTTCTAGACCCTGGTAAACCCTCATTTTGATTGCCATTACTATTATCAGGTGTACCCCTTGTGGTATTAAAACCTCTAGGGGCATTCCGTATTTGTGATGGGGGCAGGTCTGAGTAAGCTGTTCCATTTGCATAGTCCCTCCGGTCTCTGTTAATTTTCTTGATTTTAGTGTCCCTAGTTTTTGACAGTAAGTTATTAATACTGGTAAAAGTCCTGTTATATTCAAAATGGTATCTTTGTAAGTCAAGGTCCCTTTTAATTTTTTCGCCGAGGGTAGTAACTTCACTAGATAATTCATTAATGTGCACCTGATAATGCTTGGACATAATCTTCAATAATTCTAACCCCTGAGTGTTGAAAAATGTCACTAGTTAAATGTGAAAGGCAGAATCTTTAAGTGGTCCAGTAGGATACTGCCAAAAATGCAAGCCTTTTGGCACAATCTTCTCTTTAAGACATTAACTAAAGTAGTTCACTTGTAGTTGTAGTTTTCTTATTTTAACAAGTTTAAAATAAAAGAGTTTTAGTTTCTCCACAATACTCACACTCCCAGTCGCTGGTTGTCCCACTAAGTTGTCGGTGATGTTGTCAGCAAGTAGTTTAGACTCATCCCTGAGCCATGAGTTTAAGTCCAGGACTCCAATAAGCCCTGGTGTAGTGTGCCCTGCCATGTCGCCAGGTGTTGTGGGTTGAGTTCCATGGTCCCTCGGTTCAGTAACGTTATCGGTACCACTATTCAGATGAGTGTTCCTCAAAGTGCTCATCATATTGGTACCTGCAATAGAAACAGTCATGTTGTTAATGTTCGAACTTCCCTCCATTTGGGTGTTTTGCGATAAAGTATCCATGCGTGTAGCCAGAACGTCCAGCCTTTGGTTCATAACTTCAGTTAGTAAGGTCAGGTTCCCAACTTCAGTTTGGGTTTGAGTCTGTGTTAGAAATGGACTCTCAGTTCCGTTCGACTCCACAACAGACATGTTTATTAAAAACGTCCAAAAACTAATAGGCACAAGACAAGATGAGCATACACTGGAAAGTCCAACAAGGTTTAATAGCTGAGTAAAACAAGCATACAGCAATCAGTAGTCCGGTGCACACTCCGGTAACTGCCAAGCAATAAAAAGTTAAAAAGGATCTGGCTACACAGAATCCAAGATACAAAGTGTAAAGCACTTTTCGTTAGGAAACACTTCTCCTAACTTCTTCAGACAATAGTGCTCAGAAAGAAAAAACAAGTATAAACAGTGTTGACACATTGCTACAGGGTCAAAATTCATTATTAGGGGGTGAGACTATTTCCTGAAGAACAAGTTTAACTGTAACTCCAAAGCCTTAGTCTATGTAGCATTATGTCAGTGCTGCCCTAGTTTTTACGTAGGCAAGACTGACTGTAAGTTTAAGGAAAGGATTTATGAACATGTTTATTACATTAACAAAAGGAAAATGGAGAGCCCACTAGCTAGACACTGCATTGAAAACCCTAACCACAGTTTCACATTTAAGGCCATCGACTCAATTGAGATGAATAGTAGAGTTGAGGCATCTACACTTATGTTGGAGAAACTGAAACTTTTGTGGTAGCTTAGACTCAATGCATGCTTTCCACTGGGCTTGAATGAAATGACTTCTATTCAATGTGTGCTAAAACTAAAGAGCCTTAAGAGATAGTAGCTGCACACACACTATTTTTGTTGGATCGTTAAATAATAGATACTCATTAGCCTTAGGGAGGTTACAATTGCTAAGTTACACCCACCTTTTATAGGTTAAAAGAAACATTACACAACACAGTTTTTTATGAAAAGATTACTATTTCCACGGGTCCATGAACATTAGTTATAAGTAAAGTGAACTAACTATGATTTTAATTAATACTATTCAATTTACTATATGTTCTGTTATAAGACAACAGAACTTTGTTCTTTTATAAAACTAAGGCGCTCATTTTACCTATTGACTTAAAAAACAAACTGTTTCACTTCAGTATTTTAGGATTACACCTTTAAATTAAGTGACTGTGCTTAATTGGCTTAATTGTATTAACAAATTTGAGTCACTAGGATAGTACTTATACTTGTTTTTTCTTTCTGAGCACTATTGTCTGAAAAAGTTAGGAGAAATCTTTCCTAACGAAAAGCGCTTTACACTTTGTGACTTGGATTCTTTGCAGTCAGATTGTTTTTAACTTTTTATTGCTTGGCAGTTATCGGAGTGTGCATCGGACTACTGATTGCTGTAAGCTTGTTTTACTCAGCTATTAAACCTTATTGGACTTTGCAGTGTATGCTCGTCTTGTCTTGTGCCTATTAATTTTTGGATATTTTTAGTAAACCTAAAGGTTATACCAAACACCCTGATATTGGGTGATTTCAATTACCCAAACATTAACTGGGAGAACTACTCAAGTACAAACTTCCTTGCCCAACATTTCCTAGAATTTATAAACTCAAATTCTCTGGATCATCTGGTCAACACCCCCACCAGAGGTGACAACATATCGGACCTGGTCATCACCAACATGGGCGACCGGTGTTCCACACCGGAGGTCAACCCCTCACTGGTTAGATCTGACCATAAACTAATCACTCTGGATATCCACATTACACCACCAACCCCAGTCAAAGAAACCACCGTGAAAAACTTTTCAAAAGCAAACTTCACATTACTTAAGACCAAGGTGGGAAGTTTCAAAGCCCCAATGCTAAAGGATAACGCTGTCCAAGCTGCAAAATCCTTTACTAATGCACTCTACGGGCACCTACAAGAATGCATGGATCGTGCTATCCCAAACAAAACCAAGACTCACTCCTTCAAAAAAGGAAACCAGTCTGGTGGACCCCTGCCATAAACAAGCTATACAATAGAAGGAGGAAACTAGTACAGAAAAGAGTAAAATCCCGAGAAAGGAAGGCATCCCTGATCAGTATCAGCAAGAAACTACGTTACCTCATAAAATCATCCAAGGCTAGCTTCGAAAGAAAAATTGTAATGGACTCCAAAGATAACAAGGCATTCTTTAGCTATGTCAAGAATTTAAGTGGCAATTCTCAAATCTGCTCGGAGTTAGTGCAGAATGGCACAAAATACACTGAATCAACCGATATAGCCAACATCCTGGAAGACAGGTTTAGTGCAAACTTCACCCCCTCTCACCCCCAAAAGGGCCCACAACTATATCAGAAGAATGTAGTGCCCCTGAAATCACAGACACTCAGGTTAAAACAGCCATCTCCAAAGCCAAAAACACAGCATCAGTGGAACCGGACGGTGTCCCAGGCTGTGTCCTACATGAGCTCAAAGATGAACTAACCCCTCACCTAAACACACTGTTTAAACTTAGCCTCTCCACAGGCTACGTGCCCACAGAGTGGTGCACAGCAACGGTTATTCCACTCCCCCAAGGTGGAGCCACAATGGACCCCAGGAACTATTGCCCTATAAACCTGACTAGCTTGGTCTGCAAAGCTATGGAGTGCATCATCATGGATCTCATTAACAGAGACACTGGAAACCTTCAAACACTGGACCCGACCCAATTTGGCTTTGTTAAGGGCAGATCATGCCTCCTAAACCTGGTGGACTTCTGTGAGACAGTTACCAAGGCTATAGACAAGGAAAAGGTGGTCAACACAGCTTACCAAGACCTCGCAAAGGCTTTAGTAACCATTCCCCACTCAGGTATTATAGACAAGCTCACCAGCCTGAACATAAACCCCTACGTCATGAGATGAGTTGCCAACTGGCTCATGGACAGAACCCACATGGTAAGAGTTGCAGGAGCTAGGTCTGACTCTAAACTGGTTACAAGTGGCGTTCTCCAGGGCTCAGTCCTAGGACCACTCCTGTTCGGCATATACTTCTCAGAGGAACAGGCAAGCGCAGGAGGACTATGGCTGACCAAGTTTACAGACGACTGCAAACTAGGGGCTATAATTGAGTCTCTGGCTGACACAGACATCCTACAAAAGGGTCTCACTGAGACAGAGACCTGGTGTCAAAAACATGGCCTCAAGCTAAATGCCAAAAAGTGCATAGTCATCCCCTTTGGAAATAACAAAGTACCCACAAACTACCACATAGGTGGTAGCCCCTAAATACGAAAGGCGTAATAAGGGATCTGGGGACCCAAGTAGATAGTAACCTCTCCTTTGACAATCACATTGCCAAAATGGTTAGAAAATTCTTCTATGTGGCTCACCTAATCCAAAAAGGGTTTGCATCCAGATCAAAAGAGGTCATTGGGCCTCTCTATGTGTCACTCATCAGACCCATCATAGAGTACAATGCCCCATTTGGGATGTGCCTTACAAGCCACCTGCAACAACTGGAAAGACCACAGAAGTACCTCACCAAGATGATCACTGGCCTCAAGCAGATGTCGTATGCAGCTTGACTGAAGAAACTCCAGCTGTACTCAGTTGCATACTGCCTACTCAGAGGTAATCTGTGCCTGACGTACAAGGCCATGTCCAACCCAGAATTGATGGACATGCTCCAAAGAAAACCATATTCCCTAGAGCCATATGCTCCAGGGATCTAAACCTCACCAAAACAATAAATAGGATGTGCTGGAGGGATAGATTCCTATCCCAGAGAATTCCCATGCTCTGGAAGAAGATTCTAATTGACATTAGGAAGAGATCCTCGTAAACCCTCTTCAAGAGAAACCTTGACGAGTGGATGGGAAACAGAAAGTTTACCCCAGGGATCACTTCAATGGCTTTTCTGGACAGAGGCACAGCGAACTAATGCAAGGGGGCGGCGAAAGCCAACACATTCCAGCTAGGCTTATAAATGCCTTCGGGCAGATAGCCTAGTACATACCTATGAACCAATGGACCTAAGAAATATAATATATATAAATATACATATATATATCTATATATATATATATATATATATATATATATATATATATATATATATATAGATATCTATGAGGAATGATCGACATAACAATAAAGCATACAAAAGGAATGAGAAGGGAATCAACAGCAACCCCAGTATTATATAGCGCTGTCAGAGTATGTTATATCAAGCTGGGCAGGAGTGAGCAAAGTACTGCTACTCACTCCACAGGCAGGATATTACCAGTGGGAGTGACATTGTTGATCTGCTAAGTCTACTTTACAATCTGTAGGTACTCCCTGGTAGGACTACCCAAAAATTGATAGGATGTTTGGCCATCCAACCATTACACAAGCAAGGGCAGGTATATTCAAGGATTAAATGGTGGGAGAGCCTGAGAATACATGGGTTGGGGCAACATACGTGTAGGGCCCCTAACGCTCGGGAGTGGGCAATGTGTGGAGGTGTGTCATGGCTGCGATAGCAACTGAACAATGGATGGTATGTGTATATGTTGAACTCAGTTGGGGTGGAGGAACTATGGGTATGAAATTATGGATCCAGCAGTGCCAGGGTTGGATGGGCTGGTTCTAATTGGACCGCCTCATGGAGGTCAGCGAGTACGTTATAAATATATATGCATACACACATGCAGACATCTATATGTAGAAGTACATTCTCTGTAACACATTCATTCCATTTGCAGACATAAATAACATGAATGTGCCCTTACAAACCTCGACAGTAGATAGAATAATAGGTTATGCATAAGAGGGAAGGGATGAGACTGCTATAACGCAGAAGCATGTACAATGTCCAAAGTCAGTGCTGTGCTGAAAAAATCAAATGTGAGGACTTTCTCACACATGGAATCATTCCTGTGATCTGCCTGGAATGGCAATGCCAATTACTAAACCGGTCTATTTCCAAAAGAAATACGCCAAACACGTACATAATTAGGCTCTTATGTGTAACATGTGCGTTACCACATAGTCATAACTTATTCATTTATTGTAGTGTCATGTTAACAGGAGTAAGGATGTAATGAATTATAGAGTCTAATCTTGACATAAAGACATTCGTGTCCCATGTGGGACAACCCAAAACTTGTGAATAGTGTCCTTTTGGTTGCTCATATCACCAATGTTTGTGGACTAAAAGTTTTGGAGTTCTGAGGATACATGGAGTGAGTCAACCGATGGGATGAGTCTACAGGAGTAGGGAGTGGCAAATGTGTAGTGGTGTGGATACACCACGAATACAACTGGAGAATGGATGACTGCAGTGTTAGTGAGGCTTTGGGTGGGTGTTTGGGGAACCAGGAGTCATGGGTATATGGGTATATATACAAATGAAGCAGCACAGCAATAGTGTATTGGTTAGAGCAACCACCTAATGAACAGACATTTCCATTATGAATTCCACTGCATCACATACCATTTTCCATCGGTAATCTGTACATGAACATATTTCGACATTGCTCTGCTGTATAACCTGCAAAATAACAATTAAAAGTGAACTGGAGCGAAATGTCAGTGTCATAATGAATAAAGCACTAGTAAGCAGGTTTAAGCATATATAAACACCAGTAAGCATGTGTAAGTGCATTTGCGTGGGGTATGCATTGCTTTACAGACACACACACACACACACACACACACATACATATATATATATATATATATATATATATATATATATATATATATATATATATATATATATATATATATATATATATATATATATATATATATTTATTTATATATATAAAACTATACATTATATATATATATATAAAACTATACATTATTTATATATATATATATATATATATATATATATATATATATATATATATATATATATAGATTTATATATATATATATATATATATATATATATATATATATATATATATTTATATATATATATATATATATATATATATATGGATCTACCTTACAAGCTCAACACTTCACAAGATCGACATTTAGAACGACGAGACCACAAGAACGAAACGGCAGAAACATGAAAGTTCACATCCCTAACAAACCACAATCCCGACGGTTAACAAAACAAAAGGTTCGCTGTTCCACACAACACACACACAACACACACACAACACAAGCACACCAGCAACCTAAAAACCTACACTACACCTTACACACAGCTATCTATGCACTAACCTTAACCCAAACCCTAACCATAAGGTCCGTCATTATCGCACACTTATCTTACCTGCACCCTAACCCTAACTCAATCCGCCCCTAACCCTCAAGCCCCTCACTATCGCACACTTACCTTACCTGCACCCTGACCCTAAATCCCTCACTATCACACACATACCTTACCTGCACCCTAACCCTAAGTCCCTCACTATCACACACTCACCTTACCTGCACCCTAACCCTAAATCCCTCACTATCGCATACTTACCAAGTAGCGCTCACACATTTTCCATGTCAGTGTTTTCACTGTTGTCGGTTATCTGCTCTGTCGGTCTTGTGGTCTCATCGTTCTAAATGTCGATCTTGTGAAGTGTCTAGCTTGTAAGGTAGATCTATATATATATATATATATATATATATATATATATATATATATATATATTCATATAAAGTTGCAGGCATATACATATACGTATATATATATATATATATATATTTATATACACACACACACACACACACACACACACACACACACACACACACACACACACACACACACACACACACACACGTATATATGTGTGTGTGTGTGTGTGTGTGTGTGTGTATATTTGCATAGATATACACAGATATACAGCTATGATAGGAAACAGCACACAGGAATGACATATGTTCACAGGCTATGCCAATGGAAGTGAGGGGCCCAAGCAAAAAACATGAAACACATAGCATGACCTTGCACCCCCCCCAGCCAGACATGGGAAACATATACACAAACCCACAAACAATGTAATCCACTGCTCCCCAGACCACAGGTAGGATACAACCGGGGGGGTACACAGTGCGCCCATGAAGTCTAATCTTGGAACACAAACAGTCGTGTCCCTTGCGGGACCCCCAAAAATGGACATAAGACCATAAGAAGGTGATACGCCGACCATTCTGGCTGGGGTGTGTACATACCCGGAATACAAGGGTGGGAAAGCTTGATTACCCATGGGTCGAGACAATGTATGACATGGGTCCCGTGAAGTGGAGAGTGGGCAGCGTGTAGTGGTGTGTTCAGACCCGACCAGGACCCAGAGTAAGGATGGGTGCTGTAGAGGAGGGGCGGATGGGGGAGCTATGGATAGCTAGTTATGGGTCCAGGTGTGAAGGTGTTGGCTGATGTGGGCCTATATGGAAAGCCCCAGGGATGTAAGCAAATGTGTTCATTGGGCAGAGGTGTTACACAATGAGCAGCCACACCCACTACGAGTCCCACTGCAGCAAAGTGTAATGTATATGGCAAGCAACTGAATAACCAGCTGTAGATGTATATATGTAGAGGTATCTGTGTGTATATCTACCCATAGCGACATAGAGATATACCTCTCCCTCTCTGTAGTACAAATGTATACATACAGAGACAGAATACATATACATACCCACATATAGATATATACATATGCATACACCCATAGATCCATATGTTGTTAGATATATATATTGACAGCAATATATAAATATATACATGTATGCATATATATATATATATATATATATATATATATATATATATATATATATATATATATATATATACAGATATATCTGTCTATATATTTACATATATGTGTGTGTGTGTGTGTGTGTTTGTGTGTATGTGTGTGTGTGTGTGTGTGTCTGTAAATATACACATGTATATAGCTAGGATATGATACAGCAGTCACGGATTACATATGTTCACAGGTCGTGCATATGGGGGTGAGGGGTCCAATCAACAAACGTGTAACACGTAGCATCAACCCCCCCCCAGCTAGGCCAGTGAGACATATAGACACACAATAAAAGTAAAAACACCATTGCTTCCCAGACCACCAGCAGGATACTGCCAGTGCGAGAGACCTGCCAGGTCTAATCTTGAAACAAAGAAATCAATGTCCCTTGTGGGACACCCCAAAATTACTGATCATTGGAGTCAGTCCCTGTAACGATTCATCAAACCAGGCTGTAGACATACACAGACCAGTAGGTTGTGCAAGCCTGATAACCCATGGGTCGACACAACGTACAACATGTGTCCCGACACGCGGAGAGTGGGCAGTGTGTAGTGTTGTGTTTATACCCCACCTGCACCCACAGTTATGATGAGTGCTGTAGAGGAGGGACAGGTGGGGGAGCTATGGCTATGCAATTATGGGCCTAGGCATGCAGGAGTTGTCTGGCGCAGTTGTATTAGGACCGCCCCAGGGATGTAAGTAATATTGCGAAATGGGCATAGCTTACTCCCATACCTCTCAACCCCTAAGAGCAAATGTACTGGACAGGACATAAACCATTGGGGGAACAAATAGGGACCATACCTCTGAACTGTCCCTGATTTCCAGGGACATCCCTGATTTTGACTCAAATTCTAACTCTGTCCCACTGAATCCTTCCTAAAACTAGTGACTTTTGGAGGAAAGGTAGTGAATTACACGTAATGAATAATGACTACAATTAAGAGTTATAAACACCATTTACCTCAGAAAATGTGTATTAATTCATATGCTCTGAGTCTGTAAATGTGTCAAGTTAATAGCACTAATATTTTAAATGTGTCCCTGATGTTGTTATGACTTGTCCCTGATTCACTTGATATTTGTCCCCAATCATTTGAGAGGTCTGATAGGGACAGAAAGCACATATTCCACTTACAACCTTAGAAAGATGATATAATAATAGGTATGCAGTAGCATGACTCAGCTGAAGGATGTGGGTTCCAAAACTCAATTACTTGTTTGTATTGAATGGTGTCAGTTCTCATGTTTTAGCCAGACAGGTGCAGATTGTAAGAGGAACACACCAATAGTATGAATCAAACTCTTGATAGGCCGCGGATTCAGTACATTCGAAAGGCATGCTTATGTGTAATGGGCAGCCATTCCTAATACTGTAGGCATGTAATAGGCATCACAAGGTAGTATCGTAGTCCTCACTCCCACCCAGGGGTGTGAGTGTCAGATGCAAACACCAAATGCAGTGCATTTGCAATTGCGGGAGCAAGTGGGTGTAAGCCTGTTTGGCCACCGGTATGTGAGTATCACACTGGTGAAGCAATGTAGAGGCTAACTGAGTGTAAGAAACTGTAACTGGAGGTTAGCATTGCTTTGCTTCATGAAAACCCACACACACCCGCTCACAACTGCTTTAATGTGCCTTAATCACTCCGTATCTAATGGTCTTGTTCTGCCCAGCAACAAAATGAACGGCCTCTGCAAGGCTTGAAACCAGGGCCCTGTACACCAGAGCCAATGTGATTTACTACTAAGCCATGGCAGATATACAGACATCAGATGTTATCACAAACATATCATCCAGCACAGTCATTCAACAGTATAGGAAATGTATTCCATCATGTAGATGTATGTGTGTGTGTTTATGTCCAGATATAGATACATACATGTATATATATATATATCAGGAACATCCCATGTGACAACAAAGCATTAAAAAGGAATGAAAAGGGAAAAGGGAAACACCAGCAAAGCCTGTATTATTGGTATTGTCCAATGTAAAATGAAGACTCCCTCAGACAGACATGTGTCATTCATACACGCAAACATTTGTACATTGGCCATATACATCACTCTGTGCATTTTATTTACATTAACACAACAGTTTCTGTCCAATCATTATGTGAGAACAGTACTCTTGTAAGGTGCTGTGTGCGACATCATCATCATGAAAAAGGTAAATAGGGTAACCATAGAGGGACAGGTAGTGTGTGTACAATGGGGTTGTCTACATCACATGTACCTGGAACCTTTAGTAGTCATGAGCATACCAGGACCGTGTGCCTGAGAGACAGGGGTGAGGACAACTGGAATATGTTGTGATGCAAATTAAAAAGGTTACATGTGTCCAGTGGACATGTGTGTGAAATGGACAGCTATGTTTGGGGCAAATGTTGTTCTAGGAACAGACTGGCTGTTTTTTACTTAGGGTGAGAGTGGGATGTGGGGGAAGGAGAGTAGGTATGCTCGTGGAGGATAGGTTGGGCAGGATGACAGACAGGACAACATACATGGTCGGTATATGACACATGTGGGGGGATACACCATGGACGGGGAGGGGTGTTCGGCAGTCACAAGCCCATGACCCCCCAGATGGAAACAGTGGGACGGAGGTCCCCAGCCATGGGCAGCCACCACTGCACCAAAACAGCCGCAAAGGTGGCTGTGCTGTGAGCTGTCTAGGAGGGGCAGGCTCACCATCTAAATGTGACACTCTGCACATGAGCTGGCATATCTGGCCTCAAAACCCCTTATTGAGCCTCCAGGACTGTACGACAGCAGACAAGTTCCTGACTGGACCTGCTGACCAATTTGCAGAAGTGGTTAAATGAAACGACTCCAAAAGGAAATCACTAATGGTCCACAATATAAAGCACAAAAATAATCCACTGGTAGTCCACAAATGTGAAAAAAGATGTAATGAAAGATAAAAAGCAGTAAGTACTTTTGTCCCAACAATAGAACTTCATCAGACAACTTTTAATTAACAAGAAGCATTTTTAAAGACTGCCAAACACATCACATGTCAATAACCACACCCCCTTAAAGTGAATGAACGCAAAACATAAAAATACATATTGTACTATGAATATATAAACACATATAAAAACATATACATCCTATGTACAATGTTGAATAATAAACCTGCTCCCAGGGGGGACAAGCCCTATCCTCAGTGGTGGTTCCACCAGAAGGTGGTGGAGAGCCAACAGAGGTGGAGGTCGAAGGATGGGCCTCAGATGTGCTGGTGCCCGGTGCCATGGCCAGCTGAAGTGGGACAGGAGGTTCTGCTGGAACTTTCAATCCCATACAGCCTATGGTGTTGCAGTTTTAACACAGATATGGCTTAATAATAGTCAACAGCACTCAGGATTACTTATAGCAGCACATATAGATATGACCATCAACCTAACACAACAGATGGTATACACTTGCAGAGGGAGCACAACATATGCATGCATACTGCATGACATCTGTACAAAGTGCAGAAGACTTGTGACTGCAGCTATGAGCAGTGGCCCTTTATTGGCATGTCACTGTGAGAACCTCAGACAATGACTGTCATACCACTGTTTCATGTGACATATGTCCAATTAGGGATGCGATGGCAGTAACTCGCATCACTATCATCTTGTACTGACTGCAATCCTCATACTATGCTTCTGCAGTTCACAGATGTGTGTTCAGTGAGTAACACAGGAAACAAATGGTTCCACACACTGACCGGTCCACAGATGGCACTGCAGATGAGGGTTCCCTCACAAACAGAGCGCTGTCTTGTCAGTTTTAAAATATGCAGAATAGCCATTACCACACACAAATTGTTAAACTGGCAGTAATCTCAATGAAGCATAACTACACTTACATGCTGTAGTCATGTCTGGCACATCACCCTCCTGTCTTTAGGCTATTTTCCACTGTGTATGTTGTTTGAGGAATATCCAGATATCATCTGTGATGTCATTTACCAAACACCAGATCCAGGTTCCACTCACAGTGACTGTTATGGGTAAACACCAACATGATATTGTACTGTGTTTCCATGCAATTGGCTATGGGAGCATCACCACAGCTGTTCCACATGCAGTCAGCTAGAGGAGGACTGCAATAGGTGCAGAGGCCATCACCTGATCATGACCATCACTAACAAAACACAAGCTGCTGCTGAGCAGGTGTACAACTCCACATCCACAAGAGAGTGTGTGGGGAGGGACAGACAGAGGCAAAGTACATCAGAGAAGGGCTTGGAGACTAAAACCTAAGCATCGTCTGTCACACACCTACCAGTACTGTGGTTCAAATCCCTGACTGACTAGTCATTACTATTACAAATGCATGCAGTTACTCCATGTGCTACAAATCTGACCTATTGGTGTGCTGTAAGAACATATATGTGTGCTGGAGAGCGACATCTGCAACAGAGATATAGTAGACATACATTAGGTGTAGCACACATGGCTGTCCACATGAACGGATGTCATTGTCAACACAACCACACTCTCTAAGGGACTCAGACACATTGCCACACTTTTCCAGGCTCACAAATATACTTCCTAACTACTTAGTTTGCCACACTGCCGTAATGCACAGGTACTACATGCATCACAGGGGATATCCGGAGGTTCTATGGGCTAGGGCATGTGAACATTTCTGACACCAGTTGGTATGCCAATGGGAGTTATACTGGGTGTGACTGTGGTTGGGAGCATCATACCCCACACGCAGACACAAGGTGCCAGTACTGACATGCATGTGTGCATTGCTTCATGGGTGTGTAGTGGTTGGCTGTGCAAGATGGCTGTATAAGTCTGGGTGAGGGGTAATCCTTGGCATCATGCCACCTGACAATGGAGTGCAGTGTGCTTCAGGGGCATAGTGTTTGCAATGTCCCACACAGATGGGTATTGTATGAACTGTCCTGTCATTCTGGTTACCATTGTGTATGGCCATTGCTTTGCAGTGCATGCCATGTCTGTGTTTGATAGTCCTTGACATGGACATTGCCTGGGATGTGCACGTCTCACAATAATGTACAGTTACGTACAAGTGTACCTGGTTTGGCTCGCACATGTTATGTACACCGACTGTTATCATCAGATATGATAATCCTGGCCTGGTGTGGCAGGACCTGCTTATAGAAAGCAGGTTGACCCTGCACCTGCATTGATAGCATGATACAGGTATTCCCTGGTGTCAGTGGCATCTGTTCATACAGGGCATGTGTGTAAGGCATTGTATGACCTTTGTGGATCACATTTGATGGCACCACATATGTTGCAGGAATCCAGTGGGGAACATAGAGAAGACACATTATCCGCAATTATCTGCCTATTGTACTGCTGGACAGGGTCCATGCCCTCTGCAGCCCACTGCAATCACATCATGCCTACTGTCTGTCATCAATGTGCAGGGTACCAGCAACTCAGCCGGATATTCTAAACACGTGTGTTTGTGAATGAAACATGGGTTCAGAATGTATTCTGGGTAATAGTAGGGTTGCATACTTTGTTCACCAAGCCTTTTGCCAAATGTAGGGGTATGGCTTGCCAACACAGTCCCTTAGCTGATTGACATCTGTACTCCTCGTGAGCTGGACATTGTGTCATATAATACGGACACCATATAGGGAAACTACAAAATCCACTCCCCAACATGTCCAGTGGTTAGTCAATCACAGCCACCTCCACACAGGCTCTGACTGTTAAACACACACACACCTATCATGTTTTGGAATAGAGCCCCTACCTAACTAGTTTATCACATGATGGCATTACACAGTTACAGCACGAGCTATGGAGATTACTGGGTTACAGCAGTCCCAGAGGTGTATTACTACATGGGTGATATCAACAGGTTTGCCAAAGGTCATTATGTGAATTGTAAAGAGTGTGCATACTCTAAAAAGCATTGTTCCTTTCTCAGGCAGACAGACAGACACACACACACACACACACAGTTGGCCTGTCTTGGACTAGAACCCCTACCTAATTTATCACACTACACAGTTACACCACGCGCTACAGAGATTACTGGGTTAGAGTAGTCCCAGAGGTGTATTTGTAGGTGGGTGACATCAGCAGGATTGCCAAAGAAGGGCATTTCAAGTGTATTGCGAGTTGTACATCTCTGTTACCTGCTGCTTACTGTCATGAAACACATTTACACCTACTTACAAATGTTTTATTCAGTCCGAATTGACAGTATCAACAAGACTTGCAGGTCTTGAACCTGGACCATGCACACTGAGGTCACTGGACTTACAACTAAGCCATCTGTGTTGTATACATGTTGCATGGATTTTATAATGCACATATTACTACAGGTATTCCACAGTACTGAAAACAAATGGGACAGTCACTTTGTGTACATATGTACAGTACCCTTGAATGTACTGTACTCTGTGAAACACCAAAGACAAGTCTACATCTGTGCAACTGTTATAACTACATATATATATATATATATATATATATATATATATATATATATATATATATATATATATTTATATATAAAGTAACAAAGTAACCAGCACACCAGGGGGTAAAAACTCCGTGGTAATAAATACAAAAATAACTAAATTAGCAACAGATTCAAAAGGAAGTTATCAGGGGACTTACCATCCACCCAGACTATAAAGAAAATGTGGGGGAAGGCCAAACCACATTAATTCATAACATCTCGAGCTATCTCTTAACAATAGAAGAGAAGAATGTATTATGTAAAGGTTTGAACTTTATACCCACTCGTCCTAGTACTGTTCAGGATACGATTTTAGACTTGAAGATGTTTTGCAGGGACGTCATGCTACGTTATATGTTTCACAATAATATAGGTGTTGTTGAAAGTGAGCTGCACTCAGTGAATGGCCACAGGAAACCTAGTAACTTTATACCAGTTAATCATCCTCTGGTTGAAGCATATTGTAGATTGACTGAAGCTGAGATTTATAGGTTTTATGATAAGAGGACAAGTGATATGAATTATAGATTAAAACAGAATCTTACATTTAAAGAGAGGAAGGCCCTACAAGCCCTACAAAACAATAGTTCACTTTTTATACGTCCTGCTGACAAGGGAGGTTTGATTGTCGTCATGGATAAGATTTTTTATGAGGGCACCATGCAAACTATGTTGAGTGATACCACCTTCTATAATCAACTCTTGCTTAATGAGGTACATGAGATTATTTATACTGTAAAGAATGATTTGGTAGATATTAAGGTAGCTGGCTTGATCTCTGATGAGATGTATAAATTCTTGAATGTAGAATTTCCGCTAATTCCTATTATTCAAGGCCTTCCGAAAATACACAAACATTCTGAATGTCCACCCATGAGACTTATTGTTGCAGGAGGGGGTTGGATTACTGAACCCCTTTCCTTATACATAGAGAAACATTTACGTGCTGTGATTAATATGAATCCAACTGTACTGAGAGACTTTAAACAATTTTTAGTAGATTTATATGATAGTCTGAATGGAATAAGAGAACTTGACAATGTGGCTTTTGTTACACTAGATGTGCAATCATTGTTTACCATGATACTGAATGAACTTGGTATTCAGTTTATTCAGACGTACTTGCATACACATAGTCAACTTTCAACAACACAGGTTGATTTGATATGTTTCTTTCTAGAAATTATACTTAATAACAATGTTTTCATGTTTGGAGAACAAGTATACTTACAGAAACATGGGGTAGCTATGGGCACTTCATGTGCCAATAGCTACGCCAATATGTTCCTTGCTCAATGGGAAGAAGATCTGTTGTTCCCCTTGATAGGGTTTAAAGAACATGTTTTATTTTATAGGCGTTTTGTGGACGATTTATTTATTTTGTGGAGAGGACCTCAAGTTCAGTTTAATAGTTTTTTTGAAGTTATGAATGGTTTATTGGAATGTTTGAAATTTACCTATAAATTTTCACATAATGGTATAGAATATTTAGATGTATACGTAGAAAAACTTGATGGAGGGATGATTAATACAGGCGTTTTCCATAAAACTTGCCATAGGAACGCTTTCCTTTTTAGATCAAGTATGCATCCCGGTTATATTTTTAAGAACTTAGTGAGAGAACAAGGTATGAGGGCCTCCAGGATGAATCCTACAGAGTCGGGATTCCATGCAGAATTGCTTAGTCTTGAAAAAGAACTTATGGATAGAGGATACACATGAAAGGAATTAGAGAAACAATGGGAAGATTTGACAGTGTTAAGGGAGACTAGAGCTAAACCTTATTTTGGACCTTTATGTTTTAGTGAAGAGGGACATATTAATACTACTGTGGTTACCAAGATTCCCCTTTATTATTCTAGTGACACTGGATATGTCTCTAAGTTATTCCAACAATATTGGCCCATTTTGCTAGTACATGATGATATTGGTGATATAGTGGGTGAAGCTCATAGATTTCGTTTTCGGAACCATAAGAACCTAAAGAGGTTGTTATGTAATAGAAAAAGTAGTTCAGTATGGATAGAAAATACCAAAAGCCAAGCACTAATAGGAAATAAGGCTGCAGGCACTGTTTTGTTGGATTTATTCAGGAAACACAAAATCATAAACGCTGACAACACTCCACACTGCGTTTTCGTTCCACGATTGACTTCATCAGACAACCTAACCCTCTCAAGCCCACACTCTTAAATACATTAAACACATCTAATTAACACATAATTAGCATTCAATTAATTTACTACAGGTGTTCATAATAAACTATAAATTGAATGGAAAACAACATACATCCTAACACACAAATAAAATACATAATAAAAAACGTTGCTAATGGATAGACTATGGGTATATGGAACCATGTGGTGCATGTGATTTCTGTCCCTATATTGACACTGATGCGGTATTTTGCCACCCAGACCTGAATAAGGTGTTTAGGTTTAGAGGGACCCATAATTGTATGACTCCCCATGTTGTTTATTTAGCTGTGTGTGATTTATGTAGGGCTTTCTACGTAGGAAAAACTAATAGACCTCTACGATACAGAATGAGGGAACATCTATATAATATTAGGAAAGAAACATCCAATAATGCACTCTCTAAACATGTGATAGAACAATGAATTCAACATACATTTAGGTTTAGGGTAATTGAGGCTGTGGATTCCAGTCCTAGAGGGGGTGATATTAGAAGCTACACTGAGTACAGAGAGATGAATTGGATCATCATTTTACAGGCAGATAGAGGTGGAGGGTTAAATGAGAGGGTTTCCATTAAACCCACCCTAAATAGAAGGGGGTTACATAATTAATACTCCTCTTTTATTGGTTTTATGTATTGGCATCATGTAGATATTTTTAGAGCCATGTTTATGTTTATATGTATATATATTTGTATATTTAAGTATTTTTATTTATATTAGTTAGACTTTTACTAGTTAGTATGGTATAGTTGTAGTTATGTTGGGTTGTACCTTTAATTTTGTTCATTTACATAATTGATTGGGGGTTCTTTTTGTATTTAATGTGGTTCTTTGCTCAGTTGAATCTTTTGGTCTGAAAAAGCTCCTAAGTGAAAGTGCTTACCGTTTGTATACAATAAACCTGAGTTTTTATATTATACCAGCACTGTTTTTTTGCTTGAATTGACACCTGCTGCTGCTTTTTGCTGCTGTTCTTAGTGGACTGTTTTTTGCTGCTGTTCTTGGCTACTGCTTATGTGGCATGGTAATTCCATGGAATAGTTGCTAATTTATATATATATATATATATATATATATATATATATATATATATATATATATATGTATATACACCTAAGGGATGTGTACACACACACACACACACACACACACACACACATATATATGTATATATATATATATATATATATATATATACATGTCTGAACACCCTCTGTGACACAGAAGGGTTCCAAAGAAACTGATGTGTACACAAAACAAAGGCATCTTTTGTTTTCTAACATTTAAATCTTAATCAGTTCACCAGAGAAAGGATGGTTGTTGTGTATGTGGAGTTTGGGGTGGGGAATGATGGCTAATGTAATCTACCCCGGGGATTGTGGAGTTTGGGTGGGGAAATGATGGGTATGGACTTATACCCCAGCAATCACTTCTATGTCACTGATTGACAGTGGCACAGGAAAATAACATACCCAACTGTAGTCGTTCTTGACTGTGTATTCTTTACCATTCCTAACTATGTAATAGTTTGTAGACACCAGTCACCACAGATGGCTACCATGGTGTGCTAAAAGACATTACACATGTGTATGCCTGGCTACAGGGTAGTCACACACACAAACACGCACATACTTGCAAGTATTGTGCATACACGTCTTGCCTATGTAAAGGTAACTTGTACAGTGGTATGCAGTTGGGGTATGTGCCATGAAACACATAAAATTACACTTACTCTGATTCTACTTCTGAGCTGGGTGACATCACAGGATGGATTACTTGCAGTAGAGAGGGGGGAGGGGGGAAGAGAGAGGTTTAGCAGTTGACAAGGATAAAGGCCAGTGCAAAAGGTGGTATCTCTTTGGAATGCAGCAAAACCCGCTGTTATGATAGGATGCAGACACAAATACACACACACAACCACTTGCTGACACACACACACTCAGGGATTTGCTGACACACACACACGCTCAGCCATTTGCTGATACACACACAAACACATGCACACAGTTGCCACTGGTGGAATCAGAACTCCTGCCTATCTACAGATCACTATTTCAGTACTACACAGTTATGAGATGCACCACAGAGACTGCACATTTCAAGGTACTCAAAATGCCCTTCTAAGATTGAGGACAACAACAGGGATACTGACAGTCATGAAGTACATAGCTGTAAACCTGTGTGTTTAAAGTAGGTGTCCATTACAACCTGTATGCACAAACAAGACACATCATCTGCAGGTAGTACATAGGTAGGCCTGAGAGGTATAGTTGTAGTACAACAGGAACCTGAACTGGAGTATGCCCGTCTGTGGAATGGACAACTGCTATCACTATACATGGTTATAGTGGTCATGCTCCTACATAAAGAATCACAGAACTTGTTTGGATGCATTGACTCCAATTACACAAGGTGATAGTGGGCATGCTCATGCACTTAGTAGCACAGGGCCATTTGGGATGCACTATGACAACTATACAAGGTTATACTGGGCATGCTCATACACTTAGAAACAAAGAGCTTGTTGGATGCACTGACTCAAATTACACAAGGTGGCAGTGGGTATGCTCATACACTTAGTAGCACAGGGCTGTTTGGGATGCACTCCGATTCTAACCACAGAAGGCCACAGCGTGTATGCTCTTACACTTACATGTACAGAACACATTGTAATGGACTCCAATTGTAAACACACAGGTTTACAGCTATGTACATCTTACCTGTCAGTATATATGCACATCATACTGGTTTACTACCAGATACCTGTATGTGGCCCGTAAATTATATATCTGTGTCTGTGCTGTGTGATGCACATGCATACATGTACATGAAGTACTGGCATATATATATGTTAAGTAAACAGAATCATGCATTTGTGGATGTGACAGACAGGTAAACTGGGACACACAGTTGGATGCTACCTACAGCATGTGTTACACACCTTGCTGCCCTGAAAGGCATACATTGGTGGCAGGTTGTGGACAGTGGCATTATACTTGGAGCAATGGCATGTGCAAGCATAATGTGTGAGCCACATTGTGTAATGGTACTGAGGTGCAGGTGTCAAGATGACCTCTCCCGGCTGTGTTAGTAGTTCTCATTATTAGCAGGACTGCTACACTAACTTTATCTCACATCGGTTATATACACAATGTCTGCAGCTGTCCATCACCTTACATGTGGCATTTGCTACCAAGCATATTACTGCCACTTGCAGTGATATCATCAAGTGGAAAGTGCTAGACCAAAACAATGAGCCAATGTTCTGCTGTTATTATGAGGTTATCCAGTGTCTGTCATTCCGGGCTGTAATGACTGAATGACAAGCCTTCGACACAGAGCACATGCATCCATGTTTCAAGTGAGTGTGGATAATACCTAGGTTGCATTTACTCATATAGTCACATTCCAAGGCAAATGTCCTACACACAGAAGTAAAACCCTGACACCTACAAGACAATTGCATCGAATGCTTATGCTAACCAGTGCTAGATGTGTGGCTTTAGTAATCCATTTGCTCAATGTAGAACTTACAATAGGGAATACTGACATCTGTGCAGTGAGGAAAACCCAGCTGAAGGCTCTGTAGTGCACAATTGCACTACCACCATACAACTCAGATCCAGACATGTGGGCCATAACACTGGTATGGACCATTCCAGGTGGTGGTGCCCACATATTAATAAAGGCTACTCAAATGTAAAGACCACTACTCCAACATAACTCATCACAGACGAGTCAGGTACAGGTGAGAGTGGCAAACGCTGCATTCTAGGTTGTATCCTCATATACATCCACCACCTTGTCCCCAGACTACCAACACGCATCCATATGTGGTATGACATAGTATGGTAGACCACCAGATAACCTTCGATTGGTGGACTGTAGCTAGGCCTACATCAACTGTGCAAAGTACCCATGTACAGACACATCTGCATAATGTGTTCTGCAATGCAATAATACCACTGTTTGTAGCCAGCTCAGTTGTACACATACCACGACCCCTAGGATGTTGTCAGCATTAACACAGTCGACTGTTGCTGTACACCAGTAAACAATCCCCTCATGGTTGGATATGACCTAACTGTACCTGCCCTGGATATGTACATCCCACACTCATACAACATAAATGACATTATCATAGCTTTCGTTATCCTTTCTACATACATGTAGCTACAGCCATTGCACACATGCACATGGTAGATAGCATGCTAACAGTACATAAGGTTTGATATCTATGTTAACAGAGGTACTATTCCCTCTCTACTGGTCACCCATGACACCTATCACATCATACAACAACCCATGTGGCATGTATGTCATTAGACATGTCCACCTAATGCAATTCCTACAAACATATCCAAATAACAGGATCATAGGACCTACACAAGGCCTGTAATGACAGACTCAGGGAATTCCAGCTCTGCTCTGTATGTTCCTGTGTAGTCACAGGTGATATGATCATGACATGTACAGATATGTGTGCCCACAGCTCCTACATATATCCCTTGTCAAAAATTGCAAGCCATGCATGATGTGTGATGTCTGAACATTAGCCTTAGTACCACAATAGCCAGTACATGCTGGGGTGAGATGTTTACAAGCCACAGACTTCACACATGCTTGAATGAGTGTACTGCCTAGCTCTAACAGAGCACATTGCTGGCACTCTTCCAGTAAACATGAGGTGTGTGTGGCAAATATGATGTGCTCACTGTTGACCATTACGGTGCCCTGGCTTCACCATGGAACTGTCAAGCAACAGTTTGTAGGGGCATGATATGGAATAATGCTGTGTGTGTCTTGCTGATATGTGCTGTTGTCATATATGTACACTTGGCTACTCGGTGAAGGTAGTTATGTCCTACCAGTACATAAATACAACATCTATTATGGTGTAATGTTTGGCTATTTTTCACACATGGCGTGGGGAAGGTTTGGAATGTATCTTCTTGACCTGCTAGTGCACTTACTGATGTAAAGCTCATATGTGTACATGTATTGATGTTTGTTTAGATTCCATGTGTGTGCAGTGTCTGATGTTTGAAGGTGACTGTTGTCTTAGTACATCATGCTGTTGCAATACAGCCTCAACATTGCCAATTGTATATGGTGATATGCTCAAAGTACAGCAAGCTGTACTTGAGGTATGGACAGATGTTTTGACATGACTACTAAGTGGTGGGGCTACTTTGCAGATGAATGATTACTGAGGACAGCTCACTAGTGTGTTACAACAATTCCTACAATAACCTGTGTAACTGCTAAGGTCTGGTTTTGTTAATTGAAGTGGAAGACAGACAATGTAGAATGCAGTAAGGGTGACAAAGGCAAATCTCTTGACACCTGTAACAGTAATGCCTCCCCTGTGCATATATTGGGCATATATCAGCACAGTTGGCAAAGGAGTCAGTAAGCTTTGTAGCAAAAGCGATAGTGCTGTACCTCTGTAATACCTATCATGAGATAGGCAGGTGTTTGATTTACAGTACTGTCACTTGTGTGTGTGTGTGTGTGGCCATATATGTCACGTATGCCTGGAAATACATTCCACATGTTTTCACTCTCCTGAACACTGTTGTTGACATCAGTACAGAGTGAAGTGTAGAAAGAAGGCATATTCAGGTGGTTGAACCTCACACATGACAAGTGTCTGTATGTGTGTGACATAGGTGTATATCTTTGTGAATACCACAGTGTGTGTGTGTGTGTGTGTGTGTGTGTGTGTGTGTGTGTGTGTGTGTGTGTGTGTGTGTGTGTGTGTATGGCTGTCCATGTGTATGGCTGTCCAGTCCCTGGAGTGAGGCTGTGTTTTACCATAGTGAAATCTTAATGCCCCCTCCCCCTCATCTACTCAATGCAATCTAGTATCCCTGTTGATATCATCAATCTTAGATGGGCATTCTAACCGCCTGTTAACATGTACACCCTGGGGTGCGACTTGTTGTTACATAGCCTACTGATGTACCCCGCTCCCCACATACACTCACTGCACTGTAGTATCCTTGTCAATGTCCTCAATCTTAGGCCATTCCAACTACCTGTACATGTATAATCTCTGTGGTGTGTCTTGTAATTGCGTGGTTCTATAATGATGATATGCACATAGGCAGGGGTTCTCATCAAAACACTGGCAACTGTGTGTGTGTGTCAGAGTGTGTGTTACTGTGTCTGTGAATCCCTGAGTATGTGGGTGTGTCTGTGTTTGCATGCTGTCATAGCAGTGGGTATTACTGCTTCTCAATGAGAAGCCACTATTTCCACTGGCCTTTACCCTTGTAATCTGCTATACCACTCTTTTACCTCCTCCCTGCTCCAGGTAACTATACCTGTGATGTCATTCACTATAGATGTCATGGCTCTGAACACAGTAGCTTACTGCACAGCTATCATGCTCTTGGATCATTAGAACAGTAAACATAATTGAAACATGGGAGAATATAACTGTGATGTGGAAGCTACAAAGTGCATGCAGATATTGTCATACAGACCTGTGAGTTGTCAACATGTACATATGGGACACTAACAGCAAATACTGACATCCCCCGGCACATGCAACTACACCTGAAAGAGGAAGGCAGAACATCAAGATCAACATACTGTTAGTGTTGTTACACATGAGACATACTGTCAAACGTACAAACTACATTCTAAAACTGTAATGCGTGGTATGTCTGCTGCCTGTCAACACTACTCAACAATATTAATATACAATTGTCTACCTAGTATATTCACCCTGTGCATCAGACCATATGAGCATGTTCCTGCAGCGATGGTGTGGATGACAGGGATGTGGCACAGGCATCATCATATGCACAGGGTGATAATGTTTGCCAGAGGCCTAGGCTGTGCCATTGGATGACATCATGTGTGTGTGTTAAGGCCTGTGATATCATTGGGTGTGTGTGGATGTTATGAGTGTGTGTGTTGAGGTGCCCTACATTTGTTTCTGGTGTGTATTTGTATGCATGCACACAGGTCTGGCATTTGGCTGACCTACACAGGGGTATTATTGACAGCTGCAGACTGTACAAGGCAGGTTTAACAGTTCACGTTGTCCAGCCATGGCCACGTGACCTGTGCCTGCCAGGGGTTGCACTGGTACTACCAGGCAGAGGTCCAGATTGTGTAGTCTCTGATGACCCATGTCCACTGGAATCGTGTCCCTTTTGGGACCATCCAGAACCACATGCACATGGCCTGCTGTGTCCTGGTGTGGACTGCACAGCACCAGCTGCACTGGTCTTGCTACCGCCATTATGGGACTGAGCATGTGCAATAGCATGTTCACATAAACCTTCAACAGGTGATGTAGCTGACCTATGTCCACATGCCTGATGCCTCACTCCCACCAAATGATCCGGCACAGACATTCCAGGCTTGAGGATTGACATGCCACGGTCAAGGACTCCCACCATGTCACCCAATCATCTATCCAAAACATCTGCAAGATAATAGTGAGCATTTGCAATTGCCTGGATGTTGTCAGTTAATGAACAGACAGGAGCCCTCTGAAGCCTCAGACCTTCTCTGTTGTGCCATTCAGCACATGTCTGTGTCACCATTACAGCCTGGAACATGCGTCTGGTGACTCCAGCTGATGTATTTTGTCGCGCAGGGGTATGTTGACCAGTGGTCCTCCTACGAGCAGCACTGGGCACATGCCTGTGTGGGACATCACCAGTCAGTTGACTGGGATCATGGTGTGCAGACACACGTTCCATAGTCTTCACACTTCCCTATTCTATGCTACCACCTGCCAACTGTCCTTCATCTATGGCCAGTGGTGATGGGGTATGTATAGGCAGGGGAACTGTGTGCGAGAATAAGGGGGATACAGGTGGAATGGCAACCAATGGCATAGGTTCAGCCCCTGACAACCCTGCCTGTGCCTCAATCATACTATCATCATCACTGCTAGAGTCTGTGGGGACACTAACATCAGGTGGACCACAGGAGGGAAAAACACCTATATAAACATCTATGAGGGAAAGAGAAGACAAGAACTGTACATTATAAGTTATACCACACAGACACACACAGACACATGGTATGGCACCCAATAGCATGCAGCATGCAGGTGATATGGCAGATGGCATTCAGCTTAGACAATTATAGTGATAGTTATCAAACATCCCTGGGTTGCACAAAACAGCATGCATGTGTTAGAGCAGACGGCATGCACCTTACACGATTATAGTGGTGGTTAGCATACATACCTATATTGCACCATTTGTGTTTGTAGCTTATGCCCCATACCTGCAAATCAATGCATGCACTTTGCACCATTGCACTGCACTGCCATGGTGGGTGCAACATACACCACATGTTAACAGACCATTGCTGACTTTTGTACATGTGCCACTGATGCTTTGTGTTGGACACTGCCCCTATGTGTGAGGACATGAGCAGAAGGGTATGCTGACTGAATACTATGATTGCCTGAGCCCTAGCTTGCATATCTCCGCCAAAGCAGTGCATGTCTGTTCAACATTATTCTGCCTACCCCTGAGCTGAGTCTATAGACATTGTGCATGTGGCTGTACACATATGTTTGACATGGCTGTCCCTACTTTGCAATGGTGCCACAGACCAGTACAGGTTTACAGTACATCAGTCTGATGTGTGGCATATGACCTTGTCAATTACATGTAGTATGACATGTCTTCTGCTGACATGTTGAATGACATGCATACATGTGTAACACAATGGTGTCCTTTCCAATTTACAGTATGGTAATAGTGTCCCAATGCAGGGATGTGTTATACTAACATGGGCCTTCAGCTGATGCAATGTTGTCTGTCCGCCCTACAAATATGCAGTGACATACTGCACATTGAGCTGATGTGCATAGCCATTGCAGGGCATCATGTGGCTTCACTATTGCTATACAGTGTGAGTTACTGGCACAGTTCATAGCCATGACTGTGTTCACATACAATACATATCTAATGTGGAATGTGACCCATGTCACTGAGGTGTATACACACTAAAACCTAATGTGGAATGTGTGACACAGGTCACAGAAGGGTATACAGATGACACCGCTGCATATCTGCAACCATATTACTGATGCGTGGCAACTATGCCCACACATGGCTAACTTAGCAGTACTCTATGTCCCACATGCCATCTGTGTACCTCACACACGTGAGGACCAGGCATGACAATGATGTCTGACACCAGCAAGGTGAATGTACTGTATCTGTGGCCTGATGCAGTTGCATCTGTATGTTGTGCAACACATGTATGTATTTGGATACTGTATAGATGAATGCTTTCATGTCGTGACACACTGACGATGTTCAAGACATGCTATGTGGTGGTTTCATGTTATGCCTACACAAGCTCTGCACAGGTCTGTATGATGTTTAGTGTTTCACATCTGCAATATCACCATTACACAAAGGCCATAATTGTATTGTGTCGAGCCAATGTACAACAGGGTATACACACATGTACATCACTTCTACTGTGTGTTTTGCTTCATGTCTCTGGCCATCCTCCATGGCCATGTGTACACATGTTCTGTCCAATGGTTGTGATGGCCATCTATTTCATATGTCAGTGTTATCCCATATTACATACACCCATAGATGTCATATGCTTCACTGAGGACAGGGTTATGCAGACAAAGGGTGGTATGTATGGGATGTGAGACATCATGTTTTGCAGGATAGTTGAGCAGTGTTGCAGTCAGCCCACTACATGCCATAGACATTTCAGATAGCACATGATATTGTGTGACATTCATAGCAAGGGTATAATCCACAAGGGTGTATCCTGTGTGCCGGTCATACTCCAGCTCCAACACATTTAGAGTGTGTGCACACATATGTTCTCTGTAAAGTACTGTTTGCATTCCCAACATGTGTAATGCTGGTATGTAGTACCTCTCCCTACAGTAAAACACACCTCCATTGTATTCACAGTTGTCCACACATCTGGCAATGACAGTTTGGAAGGTTTAGTGTAGGTGTTTCATATAGTCTTCAATTGTTTCACATGGGTAATGACTGTGATGCATTGCAGGTCTGACCAGTGTCTATTAACAGGACCACCATACATTATGTGTACGTGTGTTATGGCAGATAACATGCAATTAATATGATCTGTGCATTATCAAGCCTGGTAAATAATAACAATCTCACCTGACACAGGCTGCTGTCACTGCAAAATGTCAGAGGTACCTAAACAGCAGTAAGATCATTATCCACACCTGTGTGATAGCTACAGGGTGCAATGTCCATGTTAGTGCATAAGCCAGTACAATACATTATACTATCGAGTAAGCACATCTGTGCATACATAGAGTAGCAGACTATAGTATGTGGCATGTGTGCATACATGCCTTGCATATGATGATACATTACATATTGTACAGTAACACATGTAACTATGTGAAATATAGTTGTGCTATATGTACAGTAATGATTTACCAGGCAACTCCAGGCTCGGTGGTTGAGAGACACCCACCTCCACAATACCAGCTAAAGCTTGTGGATGGAGGTCTTCATGTGTCCACAGGTTGGCCAGTAGCTCCTCAGTACGTGTGAGTAGGGGCTGGGCGAGTGCCCCCCCACTTATTACACCTTGTTCCCTGGCGATTGTATTAGCATGCTGTTTCAACCATCTTATGAGGTCAGTGCAATGTCGGCACACCTACTCATAGGTGCGATTGTAACCACCAACATCATTTACCCTCCTGCAGAGTTGCTGCCACAGGGCATCCCGCTGCTGTGCATCCTGTGGCACATGGCTGAAGAGTGTTGAATGGTTGTTGAGGAGGTATGGGATGAGGACCTCATCCTCCAAGTGGGTGTGCACTGGCAGCCTGCTACACGGCATATCTGGAAGACATAATGATGGAGGCAGGTCACAGTAACTCACAGAGAAGTACAGAAGTACAGCTGAACATACATGTGTATCACATTTATTAAGATTACAAATAAGTCTTTGCAAATCTACATGACACTAACACCACTGACATGTTTAAGTCATACACATTTGACACTTACTGGTGATGTGATGTTATCACTATATATGTGTGTGTCATGTTTTGGCATTGCTCATACTCCATATGGATGGTGTTTTGACGTGGGCATGTCTGTTTGCCTGTACTGGTGTCTTTACCTATCAGCACATCCCTGGATGTGTTCACTTTAATGCAATCGACCTTAATGCTGTGTATATTTCACATATATAGTCATATATAGCCTTTAGGAACATGATCTTTGACCCTGTAGACTTGCTCACAGAATATTTTGCATGTATGTGTTTTGCCATATACATCTACATGGCACTGTACAGCTGTGTAGCATCCTGCCATGTATTGCATGTGTTGCACATGTGTAACACATGGAACAATAGCGAGCCTGATAGTATTTGCAGGGTTGGATATCAACTATAGCATGTATGGTCTTAGTGAACTAGTAGGCTATATGCCCTGGGCCATTTATGAGCCTAGGCAGGCAGGTTACCTAGCTGTAGGCAACAGACAGGTACATTTCAGTGGCCAGTTCAAGCAGTGCAACAGAACTGATCCACAGGGCTACTGATATATTTTGCATGCGATCATCACACCATGTCACAGAGAGGGGCAATGTGCAGCTTCGCTGGACAGGGATGCATAGTATGGCAAGAGTATATTAAGTGTATGGGACAGAGATTTGTCAGACATGTTGTGATCCTTGTACTAGAAAGGTGGATGTCCATGAAGTATGTGTTTATTTGGGATTAGGATGTGTTAAGTGTAACATGTCCAACATCTCTGGGTTGGACATGGCTTTATTCAGGGTAGGCTGCATGCTATATAGTGGAGCTAGGGATTGGAAAGGGCAGTGTAGGCCATCTATACATGGGCACCAACCCTTAAGGGAAATATGTGATTTATTATGGGTCACATGAGTGTTGAGTATGGCTGAACAATTATCTCTATATTCATGGATGGCACCCTGTCATGATTAGGGGTGCCACATACAACTACCTGACTGGTGTGGTGAAGTAACTATCAAAGGAAAGACTACTGTCCAGTTGCATCCCATACACAGACAGTTGCCATTACATTGACTGCTGCCTAGGTGGTAGTTCATGGGTACAGGTTTTTTAACATAGGGGATGACAATGCAATACTTAGCTGTCAGATTGTGGCCATACATCACACACCACACATCTGACACACAAAGGCCCTTATGTATGTTGAACGCAGCACACATTGAGTCAAGTATTGCTCCTAGTTCATAGTCATTTGCAAACATCAATAGGCAGATGCCTTCTGTGTTAGTCTGTGTGGTATAGATAACAAAGAGGGGGAGTACCAGGAATGAACCCTGTATTACTGTGGCTGGCAATGGTTTGATGTGTGTGTATTAGTCAGACACCTTCTGTAGTGTTGGTTCTGCCAGCAGTCCAGTTGCCAACCACTCCTGTGACATAGGAATATACACCTAGTTTACTGAGTGTAGCTAGAACACAGCATGAGTGATAGTGTCCTACGAACTGGCAAGGTCATGATATGCAGTGTGAATCAACCCTACTGTCATCTACATCTGTACTGAGTACATCAAATATTTTGATCACGGTTCATGGCCTTACAGACCAAACTCAGCAGGGTAGTAGTGCAGTATTTCCCATTATCAATGGTGTCTCCCCCTTTGTGGGGTGTGATAACTGTTGCTTTGCACCATTCGGTGTGCACACAGCCTAACATGGAGCTATGATTGAACATGATGTGCATGTGGATAGCTGATTGTTCTTTCATTTGTGAAGGATGCACCCTGGGATGTTGATAAGTCCCATGAAAGCTGTATGTATGGCTTTAGAGAGTGCAGCTTGTACCTGCATAGTTGTTATTACAGGGGCCCTATAGTGTACATGGATATATAACTATGTGTACCTGTTGGGGTTGAGGTGGAAGTGGGTTTAGGTCTTCCAAGACCCTATCAGGATGAACAGGTGCTATTTCTGTAGGTGCAGTACTTCCCATGCCATAGTGCTGTGCAGCACGTCAAGTCTTGTCATTGCCATTACGATTAATGACACAGCTATAGAATGCTCTATAGTTGGCCTCATAATATGTGGCTGATTAGTTTCACAGTAGCTTTGTGTGGTTTTATATGGTGTATCTGCATCTTACCAGGGATCACCTACGCTCATGTGTGTTCAGTCTTGCAACAGTTACTACCTTCTGTGGCACAGTTTTAAGCATGATACCACCAGTTTGCCTTCTTGTTTGTGTTTGGTTGAATCTTGGTTCTGTTTGAATGGCACAATCACTGCATGTATGTGACTGCTTAAGGTCCATTTGTGTAGGATTCTGCATTTTCTCATGCATTGTCCATCTGCATGGGTGCCATGGCAGTTACCACTTTGCTCTCAGGAAGTATTACATTGGCATTGGAGACTTGCTATGTGTAGCATACTGTTAGCCCTGTTTGTGTGACTAGTGAGATCCAGATCATTGGGGTTGATGGAATCCAACATGCATTGAGCGCAGGTGTCGGTACATGAGGAGTCTTCCCAGGTCATAATGGAATAGTTGAGAATAGCCATTATTATGGTTTTCTGTCAGACCTAATCTTCCCAATTACAACACATTATGACAGTTGGGAAATCCGTGGCATGGTGGGTGATCTGTTGCAAGGTGCAATTTGAATTCCACTTTGGCACAAAGGTAGTTCCTCAGCATAATGCATCTGAAGTTATGCAAGTGCAACTAGCGTGGGGGTGTACATATCCTTCAGGAATATGGACACACCTGCAGCCCATGTTTTCCAATAAAGGATAATGGGCAAGAGGTGAGGTAGGTGTTATAACATGGTCATGCAGTTGTGCTCTCCAGAGCATTGAAACATGTCTCAGCCACTGCACAGATATGTTCTCCATGTTAGGGATTGACATATGTTTGTCCGTATAGTGTTTCTGACATGTATCATTGTGTAGCGTGACCCGCAGTTTATTGCTTGGCTATCCCTGTAACAGCAGTGGACCTTCACTTGAACTGTGCATGATGAAGGCACTATAGGGGAAGCATGAACCCTAGGCAGTATCCAGATTACCAGGGGTGACAGGTGCAGGTCCTGTCTAGCAAAGCATCATGGTCTGTTAACCATGTTATCCCAGGCAGACAGATACTGGATATCCTTTGACTTGCACCACTACATTAGGCAATTGTGGAATACAATCCTTTTGTCCCTGTACTGCAGTATCATTCCGGCCAATGGTAGAATGCAACCCATGCCTTGGGACATACCTGCATGGGCTACAAGACCTGACAGATCCTACATGTGTTCCATGCAGTCCAGGCTACTGCATCACAGGTCCTGCACAACAAC